>NC_079211.1:114319572-114499783 GCF_029633865.1 Lampris incognitus
TTTGGTATGATAACCATTCCTGAGTGGCAGCTGTATCACAGTTATCAGCTCATGAAGTTAACCACCCCCTAAACTAAATTGCATTTTAGACGCTGGTGCATATCCTGGTTTAGCCTCATGGTCAGGACATTTTTCAATGTTCTATAATATTGTCTTTGGTATCATTTTAAAGGGGACCTTCTTAGCTTTCATTCAAGCCCTGTTGTGGATATTTCTCACAAATATAGAGGTCACTTGAGCTCTTCAACCCGTCAATAACACACATCTTTCTGCAATGTTCGCCTAAACTATATACTTTCTTTTAGCCCTGTGGCATCTAGGAATATCAGGGACACAAAACACAAAAACTGGAATACTCACAGGACTGTAAAGATTCAGGAAATGTATAATATACCCATACTATTTCATTGTGTGAGGTGATTGTGAACCTTAAATTAGAAGGGCATTATTACTAAGAAACTAACTAGACCAAAGCCAGTTAGTCCATGGGTCAGACCAGATATCGATATCACCCAAGGTGACACAACTTCACTGGTGCCATTTTATTTGGTACACTAACAGAAGTAAAATAATACATGATAACCTTTCCAAATGAGCAGCTATTTCATTTTTCTTTCAGGAAACCTGTTTCTGTGCCTCTCACGATTGTGTATTTGCCCAGATTTTTACAAATATAGCATTTCAACACCCCTGGTACTGATTAGCCTAGCTTAAACTCTGGGACAGTTCTTAGTTGGCCAACAACCAAGGATAACCAGTACTGTGTACTTCCATTCATTGTGCTAAGCTAGGCTAACATGCAGCCAGATAGCTTTCTACTAAACACATATAGAGGAAACTGGTATCTATCTTCTTGTCTCACTCTGGAGAAGATTGTAAGCTAATTTCCCATAATATTAGCATGTTCTTTTAATGTATATGTTAATATGATTAGTTAAAGTGGCTACGAGGAACTTTCATCTTGTGTTGATTTTAGCGGCCTCATGTGGACAAAATACAGCTGTTGCATAGCAACTAGGTAATGTATCTATTTGTGGCTATGTAAGATAAATAATGGTAATATGACGCTGGTGAAGCAAAGTAAACTTTGTTTTAGTAGTGTTCATACACCTAAGTTACATGTATTTGTTTGTATGTGGCAGGTGAAAACTGACTGAATATGGCCACTGGTGAACAAGCAAGTTTTTACCCAATACCAAAGCGCCCACGGGTGGAGTGCATTATCCACTGTTCTGATGATACAGATAAGCTGGTTTCACTACAAAGTGTCGACTCATGGAGAACTCTGCTCAGGGCAGCTCAGATACGAAATCATGCACCAGTTTTGAAACTGGCAAAAGACATTCCTGAGGGACAGATTCCAGCAATCTACTACCACAGAAAGTGTCGCAGTATCTTCACTATGAAGCAAATTCTTGATGGCCTCCTTGCAAAAGAAAAGAAAAGTTGTGTCTCTGCTGAAGAGAAACAATCTAAGAGAGTAGCTCGACATGCTCCAAGTACATCTAGGACTTATGATGCAGAGTGCATATTTTGTCAGAAAAACAGCAAATATTCCAAGAGACAGAATACGAGAGAAGTACTGGTGTAGTGTCGAGAACTGCGAGCTGATGCAAAGATCAGGAGTGCAGCCACAAAGAAAAGGGACAGCAGAATCCTTGCCATTGTGAGTAGAGACCTTGTAGCAGCTGAAGGGCACTACCACAGGTCATGCTATAGACTTTACACCAAAGAAGAGGTTTCCAAAGGAGAGGTTGCCAGCAATGAAGATGATGATGCTGCAGCCCAGTATGAAGCTGCTGTGAATAAGGCATACAATGAGCTGTTCCTCTTCATCAGGATGGAGCTTTTTGGCAATCCTCAAGGGATGACAATGACTGATCTCTCTTCTAGACTGGTAGCTTCAATGAACTCCCAAGGCATTGCCCAAGTCAAGGAATCAACCAAGAAGCACATAAGGCGAAACCTGGAGAGTGAGTTTGCTGGAGCCTTGCAGATATTCCCTGATGAGAAAGGAAAATTCCTCCTCTATCCCGATAACTTGTCCATGAGGGAACTTGCCAAAGAAAATCAGTCTCTCAAAAGGGAGCTGCAGACCCTGAAAAGTGTCAGTGCACAAGATGTTATAGCCAAAGCAACCATCAAATTGAGAGCAGACATTAAAAGTCAAGATGTTCCTCAAACCTGGCCGCCTGAAGTCAAACCAGAAGCAGAATGTCCTACCATTCCAGAGTCGCTCATTATCTTCCTGTACTCTCTACTCACAGGCTCAAATGATCCTGATCATGCATCCCAGAGAGTGCAGTGCCTTCTGTAGTCATTTGGCCATCACATAGTATATGCAGTGACATGTGGAAATACCAAGCCTTCCAAGCACATTGTTCTGCCATTCAGTGTCAAATCGTTGACAGGAAATGTAGAGTTGATAAACATCCTCAACCGACTTGGTCACAGTGTGTCCTATTCACAGATGGAAGAGATCAACACTGCCCTGTGTCTCCAGAAACTCTCATCATCAGGGAGTGGCATTGCCCTTCCAGCTAACATCCATCCTGGCATATTCACAACTTTAGCCTGGGACAATATCGACCGTCTTGAAGAAACTGTCAGTGGTGAGGGAACATCTCACAGAGTCAATGGGATTGCTGTGCAAGCAAAGCCAGTCAACCCACTTCCTGTCCAACCCATGCCCACTGTTCCCAAAACAAAGAAGAGAAGCATTGATGGACCCCCACCAATGTTACCAACTTACAATGCTGGACAACGGGTAGGGCCACCACAAAGCAAAAAGTCAGATGCCGATACTGCAGCCAATACTAAGCTTGCCAGAGAGAAAAACCTTCTTTGGGTCCTAGCACGCATGTCACAACAAGAAGAACAGTCAGTCAGCAGCTGGACAGGCTTCAACATCCTGACTCGAGGAGAGATGACGGTCATCCCCGACAATATAGGCTATCTGCCTACCATCAATGCTCCAGCGACACAAATGTCTACTGTCAACGAGGTGCTTAACCAGTCACTGAGCATCATGCAGTGCTTAGGCCTGAGGAAGATTGTCTGTGTCTTTGACCAAGCCCTGTATGCGAAGGCTGTCGAGATCACATGGAAACACCATGACAAGTTCAATGATATCATCGTTAGGCTTGGGGTATTCCACATCATCTGCACAATGCTGGCAATAATAGGAAAGCGTTTCCAAGATGCTGGACTCAAAGTCCTCTGCATTGAGTCTGGCATGATTGCAGAAGGCTCAATTGCTGGTGTTATGGATGGCCGCAAGTACAACAGGGCAGTGCGACTACACAAGCTCCTGTATGAGGCTCTCATGCGACTGACCTTGAATGGTTTCCTGTCCTGGTTGGAAGAAACTCACAGGAATGACATGGTTTCACCTGAATGAGACACTGAAGACCATTGACAGCCTTGGGAAAGAAGTCTCACAACATGCTTTGAAGGAGGTCCTCGAGAACAGCTCTTGTACACGCATCATGGATCTATTTGAAGTCTACCGCGAGTTCCTTAGAGGTGGAAACGGCAGCCTCTCGAACTTCTGGATGTCCTATTTGGACATGGTTGAAATCTTGTTGGGGCTCATCCGAGCATCCAGAGAGGGAGACTGGATGCTACACTTGGCTAGCATTCGAGCAATGATCCCATGGTGCTTTGCTTATGACAGGATGAATTATGCACGCTACCTCCCCTACTACTACGCCCAGATGTCTGAGCTGCCCATCACACACCCAGATGTGTACACAGAATTCATGGAAGGAGGCTTCTCAGTCCAACTGGACTCCACCAATCCCTTTGGCCGAATCCCTGTTGACCAAGCTATAGAAGAAACGGTGAACAAAGACACCCAAACAGCTGGAGGGACAAAGGGATTCAGCTTGAAGCCAGGAGCTGTGACCAAATATTATCTCACAGCTGAGTATAGAAGCATGTACCTCAGACAGCTGAGAGACCTGACAGGTCAAGGCAGGTGCAAATGGTCTCATCCAGATCTACAGAGTCCAAGGATCAAGAGAGATGAAGCAGATGTCCAGTCTCTCATGGACCTTATGGAGAATAACTGGCTCAATCCTATGTCCCCTGATGAGATTGATTTGGTTAACCTCTCCACTGGCAACATGGCTCCACCTGATGTGACCATAGATCTCTTGAGAGCTCTTGATAAAGGAGAAGAGGCCTACCAAGCATTCCAGCAAACAAGGTTAGATGCAGACCCACCACCTGTGAAATTCCACGACAAGATGACCAAGCAAAGTCTGAAAACATTCTCCAATGTCAGCACAAAACAAGCTCATGGAAAGAAAGCACAGGATGTGGTTCTGAAGGCAGATAGAAACCTTTTCAGTCACATGATCCTGGTGGCTGAAAGCAGGAAGGTGAATCTGAAGGATGTCCTTGCCTACCCATTGGGCCCACTACCATGGGCACTGGCAAATGCTGATGGGTCCTTACGAAAAACAAACAAGGCTGCACTTGCCAGAGAGCTTGAAAAGAATGTATCTCCTGCAGAAGAAATCCCAATCCCATCTACTTCCATCATTGATGGGATGAGCCTGGTCCAAAAAATGAATGGCAACAACAAAACCTTTGCACAGGTGGCAGAGTCAGCCTTGACCCAGGTCCTCCATGAGGGAGCACAGAGTGGGAGGATTGATGTTGTTTTTGATGTCTATCACCAGACTTCGATCAAAGATGCTGAACGACTGAACCGGGGTGGAGACATCACTCTCCAGTACAAGAATCTTGCAGGGGGACACCACGTCCAGCAGTGGAGAAAATTTCTGTGCAGTTCCTCCAACAAGACCAGTCTCATCAAGTTTCTGGTGGAAGAGTGGAAACTCCCACGATACAGAGCTATGCTGCATGGCAAGGTGTTGTACATGACCTGTGAGGAAACCTGCTACAAGTTGACAGAAGATGGGTGTGAGGAAGCAGCAGAACTGCACTCCACACATGAAGAAGCTGACACCCATCTGCTCCTGCATGCATTGCATGCAGCAAATGCGGGCTCAAAGTCAGTTATCATCACAGCTGAGGACACTGATGTCATGGTGCTTTGTCTTGGCTTCCAGAAGGACATCACCTGTCCCATCTACCAGAAGTGTGGGACTCAGAACCGCACACGGTTTGTCGACATCACCAAACTGGCAAGTTCACTTGGAGACAGCATCTGTGACAGCCTAATTGGCTTACATGCCTTCACAGGCTGCGACACTGTCAGTGAAGATAGTGAGAAAGCACACTTCCTGCCAAGAGACTTTTAGTCAACTGGGACAGACATGGAATGTGAGTGATGAGCTGTTCCAGAAAATTGAGCAGTTCACCTGTCGGATGTATGTTGCTAATAGCAGCACTGCTGAGGTGAACAAACTGCGTTACCAGCTCTTCTGCACCAAAAGGGGAGAGGTTGAGTCCAGCCAGCTGCCACCATGTAGAGACTGTCTCTTTATGCATGTTCAACGAGCCAACTATCAGGCAGCAATACGGAAGTGCTGTCTGCAGGCTAACCCTGTGGTGCCAAGCCCTACTGAGTATGGATGGACAGACGACGAAGGCAAGCTGGCCATTTACTGGATGCGCTCCCCACCTGCACCAGATGTGGTCTTGGAAATGCTAACATGCAAGTGTGTGCATTCATGCAAAATGCCAAGCTGCATGTGCCTGTCAAATGGACTTCCATGCACAGACATGTGCAGGTTACAGACCTGCAGTAACCAAAAACAGCAGGATGGTCCAGAACTGGACTTTGAACTTGGGGAGTCAGATGATGAGAGAAACGAGCAGTTTGATGAATGACACTGTGATGATTCTGATGGTATTACTGTGGTAGTAGTCTATTGATGCACAGGATGTTGATTCTGGACTTGGTTACCCAGAGCTTGATAACAATAATGTAACCATATTCACATATACCCATTACCCTACCCATTACCATTACATATACCCACTAATGATATGGGATTACATGTATCATTGACTAAGTATATGTAAATGTCAATGTTGTTTAAAATATTAAAATAGTTCATTACCTCACTATGGTATTCCTTTTTATCATGTATTTTGATTGTGTATTTAAACAAATGTATAGAGACCAGTTTGTGACCTAACTGGCTTTGGTCTAGTTCTCATTTAAGGCTCACAATCACCTCACACAATGAAATAGTATGGTATATTATACATTTCCTGAATCTTTACAGTCCTGTGAGTATTCCAGTTTTTGTGTTTTGTGTCCCTGATATTCCTAGATGCCACAGGGCTAAAAGAAAGTATATAGTTTAGGCGAACATTGCAGAAAGATGTGTGTTATTGACGGGTTGAAGAGCTCAAGTGACCTCTATATTTGTGAGAAATATCCACAACAGGGCTTGAATGAAAGCTAAGAAGGTCCCCTTTAAAATGATACCAAAGACAATATTATAGAACATTGAAAAATGTCCTGACCATGAGGCTAAACCAGGATATGCACCAGCGTCTAAAATGCAATTTAGTTTAGCGGGTGGTTAACTTCATGAGCTGATAACTGTGATACAGCTGCCACTCAGGAATGGTTATCATATCAAAATATCATCTACAGACATGGATCCTTTCAAAAATTATAAGTAAGTTTTGCCACCTTGAGTGTACCGAAATATCGTCTGGCCCATGGACTAAGTGTAGCAGCGCAGCTAGCTGGCTAGCTAGCTTTGAGGAGTCGACTGGCTAACCACCCAACGCAACGGGGGAACGGGAAAAACAGCTGACATGGGGATGGAAGGACTGAAACCTCCAGCAATGCTTGCTTTGGACTCTAACATCTTAGCAAAGTCATGGAAGAGTTGGAAGGAGGAGTTTCTACAGTAGACCTTACTATGGAATGCTGAAGAAACTACGAAGGTCAAGCTGTTTTACTATCTCATAGGAGAGAGAGTGGAAGAGAGCTATTGAACAGACCCATATCGCGTGACGTAAAAGCTGCGTTGTAAACAAGATACGCGCGCAGAACGTGTGGCAAAACATGGCCGAGGAACAACGTGCGTACCTATGAAACTCAAAGGTGAAAGCATATAAAAGTTAAAATTAAATGGAGAAAAGTTAATCTCATAATATGCTGAAGGTCTAAGCAAGGAAGAAGAAAGCATTATGCGTCGAAACGTATGCTAAACACTGGAGAAAAACTTCCCGATCCATCTATGCTCACTGAAGCTCAGTGGACAAGTGATATCACGAAGTTGCCAAACATCGGCTGGAGGGATGTGACTGAATATCTCATAGACACACCAAGCATATTTACGAAACAATCAATGAAGGCGTACAAGTCTTTAGAAGCATACAGTTACTTTGTTGGTGGACATGTCCAAGATTTTTTTTTTACCATCCGTTATCGAAGGAAAACAAGTTTTGCTCAAACGTATGCCCTCGTAGTTTAATTGTCTGTACGGTTGAATTGTTTGTGTACATCAGCACCCGAACAGATGGAAACCTCTACTATCTTTCGAGACTCATTGTGTCTACCAAAACAAGAGAACTCTGTGTTTGAGAGCTTCTCTATGCAGATGACTCAGTTCTGGTTGCCAATGATCCTGGAGAACTGCAAGACATAGTAGACCGCTTCTCTACAGTGGCTACCCTCTTTGGACTGAAGATCAACATCTCCAGAACAGAGCTTCCATAACAGCCCCTCCCTCAGAAAAACCCCGAAGAAGGTCAGCCCAGTATTTTGGTTAATAGAGCAACTCTGAAGACTACTGAGTACTTTACCTATCTGGGCAGTGCTGTGACAGATACAAACTCCTCTGACTTAGAAGTGGGCAGAAGAATCCAAGCGGCCACAAAAGACTTTGGTGTCCTCCACAAACGACTTTGGCCCCACCATGACATCAGGCTGACAACAAAGATCAAGGTCTACAACACGGCTGTTCTCCCATCTCTACTATACTCCACTGAATTCATGACCCTGTATCGCAAGCACATCAAGAAGCTCACCAGCATACAGCTTCGTCATCTGCGAAAGCTGTTGCAAATCAGATGGGAAGACAAGGTGCCCGATGTGGAAGCATTGAGACGTGCTGGTACTGTCAGTGTTTAAGCCCTAATAACAGCCTCCCAGCTCAGATGGGCCGACCATGTGAGAAGAATGCCAGACAACCGCCTACCAAAAGAGACTTTCTACGGGGAGCTGCGGCAGGGAAAAATGAAGCAGGCAGGCCAGAAGCTACGCTTCAAAGATGTGCTCAAGCGCCACATGAAGATCTGTGGCATATATGACTCCAGCCGGGAGACAGTGGCCCTGGACAGACAGAGTTGGCGCTCCACAGTAAGGCAATTGAGAACAGCTGTTGAACAAAATAGACAAGAAGCCTGTGATCAGGCCCACCATGCAATACATAACAGAACGACTCAAACAGCATTCGTATGTGACAAATGTGGATGGTATTGTCACTCTATTATGGGCCTGATGGCCCACAGGCGTGCTTTCCTGAGCTTAAACTGCATCACAGTCATCATCATTTCGATGGACTGCCGAAGAGAAGAGAAGAAGATTCAACAAAAGTTGAATTGTTTGTACGGTTATGAGATCGAGGCTGGAGGGAAATTATGACCTCAAACATCATGACACAAGAAAGCTGATGGAATCGGTGTCAAACTTGAGGAAGGCTAGGCATTGACAACTCAAACTTTGGCTCAGCAGTTGCTCTACTAGGACAGTATCACGTTTAGAGCTGTTATTTACGTGCATGTATAAGCCAGTGCATGTGTCACAGAGCAGGACATGGATACACACACACACACACACACACACACACACACACACACACACACACACACACATGTATATATATATATATATATATATGTATGTATGTATATATATATGAGGACACTATGACCATAACAGAAGCAAATGGAGAGGAGACAGTCAACCAAGTGAAAGAGGGTCACAGCCAAGGCCAGCAACTCAGCAGGAAGTTCACTCACAATACTTATTTGTGTAAGAAACGGATACATATCAGATATGAAATTTTCTCTGTAAATCTTCGCGTTTGATATTTGCCCTTCTGACCACGTCTTCTAGTCCTCCCGACGGATCACACGAATCTACGTCTGTTTTCGTTTTTTGACTGGAGTTTTCCCTTTCGGCATACGGTAAAAAAGCGGATGCTTGTTTTTACCATCTTTGCGATTTGTACAACCGGCAGTGCAACAACTATGAGGCGTTTAGTTTTTAATCAATTTCTCCGTGACGATCTCTTAGAAATGAACGTAGTAACGCTTACAAACACAAGACTCGTGGCCCCTTTTTGCCTCACAATCTGCGCACGCACATTTGGCGCATGTAAATAAGGGAACGCGTCTACACTCTGTCGAGTGGCAGCACATGAGCGATGACAATGAGTATGATGGTGGCGCTGTTTGACGGACATTGTAATCCAAAATGAAATGAGGCTGTTGAGATATAGGGGTTTTTTTTTTGTGCGGGACCAAGGATCAGGAGAAAACATTGACAAGTATGTTACGGACTTGAGAGTGTTGGCCAGCAGTTGTAATTTTGGAGACGTGAGCCATCAGAGATTCGTTAATAAGAGATCTGAGGGATGAATTACTCAGGGAAGAGAATCTGACACTTGACAAATGCCTGCAAAAATGTAGCGCTACAGAGCTGTCAAAGGAGAACAGCGAAACATTACAAGGGCAAACAGTGGAGGAAGTACACGCACTGAAACATGCAGCAAAGAAAAGCAATGACGACGAGATAAGCTCTAAGTTTTGTGGCAAAACACATGGGAGAAACAAGAACATATGCCCAGCTTTTGGCAGGGGGTCTAAGAAGCGCTGGAAAGAAAATAATTTTGCTGCAAAATACAAATAAAAAACAGAGCACAGCAGGACATATATAAGCCAGCGCATGTCGTCACAGAGCAAGACATGGACATATATATATATACACACACACACACACACACACACACACACACACACACACACACAAACATATATGTATATATACGTACGTATATATATATGAGGACACTATGACCATAACAGAAGCAAATGAATAGAGACAGTCAACCAAGTGAAAGAGGGCCACAGCCGAGGCCAGCAACTGTTTGCAGGGATGATGATAGACAGAACACTGGTTGAATTTCAGATAGACTGTGGAGCAACCTGCAATGTCATTCCCATACGTCTCCTAAACCCAGACACAAAGCTGGAGCACACAGAGAAAGTGCTTGTGATGTACAACGAGACCAACTTGTGTACACTTGATAAATGTAAATTCACGGTCAGAAATCCCAGAAACAATAAATTGTACAGACTGGAGTTTCAAGTGGTGGACAAGAAAGGCAGAATTCCTTTACTGAACAGGAATGCCAGTGAAACCATCAAGTTAATAAAGGTACAGTACGAAAATATCAGTCCGCGGTGGTGTAGCGGTCTAAGCATCAGCTTTGTGTCGATGCAGTTGCCCACTGGGGTCCGGGGTTTGCGCCTCGGTCTCGTCACATCCGACTATGGCCGGACTCGATGAAGCAGCAATAATTGGCAACGTTGTCTTCGGGGGGAGGGGCGGGGTCGGCTTGTGTTCGTCACATGAATGCGTCTCTGTGTTTGTGGGAAAAAGCAGTGGTTTGGCCTGGATTCGCATTGTCACGAAGTGGCGAGGCGTCTCCTTCGAGACTGCCGGCTGGAGAGATGCAGTTGACAAACGTATGCAGTACGAGGGTGGGTGTTTGAACAAGAATAGGGAGCAATTGGCCACTAAATTGGAAGAAAAAGGGAAAAATCTGAAATAAATTATAGAAAAAAAAGAAAATATCCCGGCCATTGAAAGCATAGTGAAAAAAGAACTGAGTCATGTAATAAGTGAGAAAAGATGTGGCAGACACATGACGATGGTGAAAATCAAAACAGAGTTCGAAGATGTGTTTACTGGGGATGACTGTGTGGAGGGGGACTATCGCAATAAAACAGACAACAATGTACCACCAGTGAAACTGCCAAAACGCAGAGTGCCAGCTGCTATTATGGCACCTCTTAAAGAGGAACTCAAGGATCTGGAGAAATGGGATCATAGCACCAACGGGTCAAAGTACAGACTGGATAAGTAGCATGGTCTCAGTGACAAAGTCGAACGGGAAGCCGAGGATCTGCATAGACCCGAAACCACCAAATCGGGCACTGAAAAGGAGCCATTTTCCCCTCCCCACTATCAGTCTTTTGGACTTGAGCTGTTTCCAAGGTCAACGCGACGCCGGGCGCCATCTTCAAAGGATCAGAGGCATTGTGACATCACGACCAAAAGACCAATTGATGACATCCTCCCAGAGATGTCAAAGGCTAAAGTGTTTACAGCCAGTGTTGTAAAGCACGGCTTCTGGCACGTCAAATTAGAGGAAGAGTCAAGCTACCTCAGCACATTCTCCACCCCATTTGGCCGGTACCGTTGACTGAGAATGCCGATGGGTATAAGTCCAGCACCAGAAGTCTTCCAAAGGAAGCTCATGCAGGTGCTTGAGGGCTTACCTGGGGTATACATCACAGCAGATGATATGTTGATCACAGATGAAGGGGCGACACAGGAGGAGGCAAACCAAGGCCACAACGAGAAACTCAGACACATCTTGACCAGGTGCAGACAGCGAAACATCAAACTGAACGTTGACAAATTCAAGCTACGATGACTGGAAGTACCCTACATTGGACACTTGCTGACGACTGAGGGACTGCGGATTGACCCGGGAAAAGTACGGGCAGTCAGGGAGATGCTGAGGCCGACAGATGTAAAGCGGGTACAGAGACTGGTGGGTATGGTAAACTACCTGTCCAAATTCTATGATCACCTGTCAGATGATTGTGAGATTTTGAGACAACTCACACACAAAGTGAACATGTGGGAATGGACTGATGTGCAGGAGGAAGTGTTTCAGAGGCTGAAAGACAAACTAGCCAATGCACCGGTTCTGAAATACTACAACCAGGATGACAAGTTGACACTACAGTGTGATGCATCAGAAACGGGACTGGGAGCAGCCCTGACACAGAGAGGTAAACCAGTAGTAGGGCACTCACACCTACTGAGAGGAGATATGCCCAAATCGAGAAAGAATGCTTGGCAATAGAGTTTGGGATGGAAAAGTTTCAAAAATAAGTGTATGGCAGACAGGTGACTGTACAGAGCGACCATAAGCCACTGGAGAATATTCACAGTAAGCCATTTCTCAGTGCACCAAAGCGACTGCAGTGGATACTACTGGGGCTGCAAAACTATGACATTAGAGTGATCTACGTACCAGGCCCGAGATATGTTGCTGGCAGATACGCTGAGTAGGGCATACTTACCAGAGAGCACTAAGGGAGATGTTTAGACAAGAGTTAGAGACTGAGAACATGGTTAACTACCTTCCCATCTCTACAGAGAGCCTGAGCTCAATTAGATCTGCTACAAAAGAGGACAAAAAGTTACACTGGGTGACAAACATGATTCTGACAGGGTGGCCACCGAACAAAAATAACATCCCAGCAGACATCCAGCCAGCACTGTCACTCATTCCAGGATGAACTGATTTTTCAGGATGGCATAGTGCTCAGGGGAGAGAGAGCAGTGATACCTGATGCACTCAGGACTGATATCACTCATCGTATCCACTCCTCCCATCTTGGAGTAGAAGGTTGTCTCAGGAGAGCGAGGGAAAGTGCATACTGGCAGGGGATGAATGAGCACATAAAGACTTTCATCTCTAACTGTGACATATACAGGTAAGTAGACCCTAAGCAACAACGAGAGACACTACACCCTCATGATATGGCATACAGACCTTGGGCCAAGGTAGGGACAGACCTGTTTTCCTTTAATAACAAAGGCTACTTGATAACTGTACACTACTACTCCAACCTTCGCAAGATAGATTATCTACCAAACACTAACAGTAGCACAGTGATCAGAAAGCTTTGCACAGCAGGGTATACCAGATGTTGTCATTTCGGACAACGGACCACAATATGTGTCTCAGGAGTTTCATCGATTCAGTCAAATGTGGGAGTTTGAACACATGACGTCTTTGCCGGGATACACCCAGAACAAGGGAAAGCAGAGTCAGCAGTGAAGACAGCCATACGTCTCATGCTGAAAGCTGCGGCTGCGAGACAGGATCCATACTTGGCTATACGGGACCGCCGAAACACACCATGGCAAGGTCTTAATACAAGCCCAGCACAGAGACTTCTAAGTAGAAGGGCAAGGACCCTTCTTCCTACCAAAGACACTCTGTTGGAGACAGAGATAACAAACAACACACAAGGACTGATACACAATAGACAGAGACAGGAAAAAATACTATAACTGCACAGCCAAGGACATGGACACTCTTAAGAAAGGGGACAGTGTTCAACCGTTTGAACCACACAAGGTCTGGAAAGTAGCTACTACTACTACTACTTTCGGCTGTTGCCATTAGGGGTAGCCACAGCGGATAATCCATTTCCATTTCTTTCTGTCCTCTGCATCATCCTCTGTCACACCAGCCACCTGCATGTCTTCCCTCACCATATCCATAAACCTCTTCTTTGGCCTTCCTCTTCTCCTCTTCCCTGGCAGCTCCATATTCAGCATTCGTCTCCCAATATACCCAGCATCTCTCTTCCACACATGTCCCAACCATCTCAATCTTGCTTCTCTTGCTTTGTCTCCAAATCGTCCAACCTGAGCTGTCCCTCTAATAGACTCATTCCTAATCCTGTCCTTCTTCATCACTCCCAATGAAAATCTTATCATCTTCAACTCTGCCACCTCCAGCTCAGTGCCACTGTCTTCAAACCATATAACATAGCTGGTCTCACTACCATCTTGTAAACCTTCCCTTTAACTCTTGCTGGTACCCTTCTGTCACAAATCACTCCTGACACTCTTCTCCACCCACTCCACCCTGCAGCTCCAGGCAGGGGCCGTGGTCCCTGGGCCCACCGGACGAAGCAAACCAAGCTCTCCCAGCCGATCCAGTGCCAGCTCTCCCAGCCAGACACCCTAGACACACCTCCCCACGTTCCTCACGACGACACCAAAAACACCACAGTCAATACCAGGTGAGGCCAGACGATTATTATTATTATTATTATTATTATTATTATTATTATTATTATTATTATTAGAGCTGCCTGACTGCATGGGCTAGCAGTTAGCTTAGCCTGCCCTGCTCTCCCAGCTGATCCAGCGTCAGCTCACCCAGCCATCAAACGAAGAAACATGTACACAAAAATACCCTTCACACTGGCCAGAAAACCCGCTAACATCCGCCTTTTTATTACACATACCAAAGGCGGATGCTAGCGGGTTTTTTGACAAGTGTGAAACACGGCGAGGCCGCCGCAAATGTGAATTCGCGCAGCCATTGTAACATGTCTAAGCATAAAATGGTGGACAAAGTAGGTGACAAACAAACGACAACCTTTCAAATGTCAAGCTTGCAATGAGCCTTTATCAACACAGGGATTTGAAAGCCACAGTCGTACACCTGAGCGTTCAACATAGTAATGAATATGAACCCAGGATATATTTGTCAACATAGTTTAACTGGTTTAATCACTAAATGGTAAATGGACTGCATTTTATATAGCGCCTTTCTAGTCTACTGGCCACTCAAAGGCTACTAAGGGTTCGCTGGAGAAATAGTCGTTCATAAGTGAAATTAGATGTAAAATGTTCATATCTTTTCAAAATATATATACTGGCCTCAGAAGGTTTAATGAATATGTTATCACATCTGAGGAAATTATGTATTTTTTATTTCTATTTTATTTACTTCAACGATCCATGTAGGAAAATTATGCTCTGCATTTAACCCAGCTGTGTAGCTTGGAGCAGTGGGCAGACTTCCGGTTCTAAACTTTAGGATGTAGGACTTCGGGTTACTGGGTCCTATTGATCTTGTCAGAGGTCTTTGGCGCACATGTCTCTTTACAGAAGTTTACACATTACTGAAATGATGTGGTCAGAGGCGTACTGACCAGCTCCTCATACAGTGTATAGACGGGGACCCGGCACGCCATACAGCCAGGCACACATCAGTATAGGAAGGTGGTTCTCTTTGGCTTTGCACTATTTAGGGATTAAATCGATTTCTTAACTTCCCCTCGCACAATCTTCATCTGCCATGTGACAATCGACCTAAGTGACTTCATTAAATTCCTACTTATGAGTGCTGCATGAACATCCATGATTGTGCCATACAGGGGAACGTCTTATCGGAATATCATGAGATGAAAAACACAGCTCGCACAGACTGCTGCATTATCTAGGTTTGCAGGTAGTTCATCCTACGGGTCTTTGTCTTTCCTGCTCCACAGGGCATCAGAGATCCAGGCATTCCCAACGGTCTCATCCCCCATTTAGCTGGCATGTCATGTTAAAGGTGTTTACATGGATTGTTTGAATGATGATAAGAGGGACACAATGCCGGACAGCGAGAGTGAACAAATATTTGCTGTGGAGACAAGCAGGTGTTTGACAGGATGCCATTAAGAGAGCAGGTTGCGTAGAACATTTCACTTCAGGGTTTCCCTGTTCAAACGCGAGGAGTCTGCACGCTGGCAGCAGAAACCAAAACATGTGCTGATGATGATGAGGATGTCCTGAGCGGAACAAGAAGGAACAGAATAAACAGCAAAAGAACAAACTGTAGGTTTTACTTCGAGGCTCCACATTTAATAATGTGGAGTTCAACGTCACCAGAGAAACCCGTTGTTTCTCAGCTGCACAGAAGGCTGAAATATATCTCACAGTTTGTGCAGCCATTCAGATACTGCTGAAACAAACTGTTGATGAAGGTTGTCCGGAGAGGGAGGACGGGAGGAATAGCCCCTATGGTGTCAACTTACATCCACAAAGATGCCTTCAACATCTCCATCACGCTGAGACAGCATCTGAAAGACATAACAGACAGATATGAGTTCACTCATGTAAAAGCGAGATTCTTCAATCAAGGGAGTTTTTGGTCCCCCGGGTAGATTTTCAAGGAAAAAAAAAACAAAAAAATCAATCATATTTTTTAGAGTTAGGTTGTGTTAGCTATGGGAAAAAAAGATTCGTGTCCCAATGATGACATTTTAATACTGAAAATTCAAATGCGGCAGAATTCCACTGTTTTGGGCTTGCCCCCAACCCAGACCTTTTAACGTCCCCTCTATAATAAAGTCATAAAATGGTTAAATTCATTAAAGCTTTACTTTACATTTTCTCATTATAATTTAAAAAAGACATATTTCACATTCATATGGTTTATATATGTGCAATTTGCACATTTTTTGTAGCTAAATATCGCTGTCCCTCATACATGTGTCATTACCATCACACCCAACATTTTAGAGCAACAACGTATTTTCAAACAACAACGTGGTTGCCATGGAAACGAGAAGTGCCAGAGGCGCGTGACCAGTCACGGCAGAAGTGTGACTTGTTCATGTGCACAAATGTGATGTGAAGGTTTATATGTCCTGACCTGACAGGATGGTTATTACAAGTCATCACCAGACACGTTACTAGCTGAGTGTTTTAGTTCAGAAATAAGACAGGTCACTTTATTCACGTATATTCATTGTACATTGTATGCTAGCTAACAAGTTAGCTTAGCTACTCTAAGACTTAGCCAACTTTTTCTGCAAAAAGTGAAAATTATCATCACGTGTCATTACTATCACGTGTCATTAACTTCACATGTCATTACCATCACGTGTCATTACGTCACATTTTGCTGTTACAACTCTGATAAAAAGCATCAAAATATCAAACTTATTTTGTAGGACGATCAAAGCTACCCTGAGATATTTGTTCCAGACCACTTAATAGAGCTTTTGGAAAAAAAAAAGATTTTAAAGAAATTTATTTTTTATTTTTTTCCCCCAAAATTTCAAAAGCCGAAAGTGCCCCAAATTGAAGAATCGCCTCAACATAGAATTAGTAGTAAACGAGTATCAGTACAGGAGAGTATTAATGACATAATGAGGACATAAGTAATTCAAAGTGTAATGCCTTGTCTGTTACTCAGAGAAATAAAAGCACTTTTGTTTGACAGCCATGACAACAGTAAGTTGCTGGAAATTGTCATTATCTTGTTTTTGTTTTTTTTGTGTTTTTCTCTCACTCAGCTTTATTCCTAACAAACTCACAAATGGATGACCTTTGAAAATTGCTGTATTTAAGCCATTGCTTTTAAGTCCTCTGTAAATGTCACATAATGTTATTGGGCTGAGGCAGCAGAGGTCGTTAATCTTTCACATGCAGGCTGGTGAGGGAGCGCACACCATGCACACACACACCGTGCACACACAATGTGCACACACACCGTGCACGCACACATATACACACACACACACACACACCGTGCACACACACACTGTGCAGCGGCTTTATCGCTAAGTGGAACATCGGAGCAGAAGTGTAAATATCATTTGAGTCTGCAGCTTTTCTGCTCAGATGGCTTTGTTGTTGATGAAAAAGGGTCTCGTGGAAGTGCAACAATCTCCACAGCGGCTGATCAATGCCGTCAGAGAAGAGCTTGTACCATTATTATTCTTCCACGCCATAGAGATGCATAACAAAGATGTATTCTATCTTCCTTTTTACACTTCACCAGATGAAAGAGCCTTTTAAACACTTCATTCACAAAATAAAAAGTGCAGCAAAGGTTGTAGACAGCAGGGAGGGTGGAGTTACGAAATATATATAAATACAGAAATAAAGGAAAGGATTCCATTCTGAAATTAAAACATACAAAAATTTAATTTTATCTTTTGTATTTGACAGAGTATGTAAACAAATCCGATTATTAGTGATACACGTTTTCCTTCCATGGTTAAGACTGTATATTGCTGTGGAACATCACACAGCCTTCTATAGCATGCCACACAATCTTCTGATGTCCCAAAACAATGCATTTTGTTTAATTGCCTTCCAGAACAACCCCAAAACCTAGAAGGAACGTTAATCCTCAACAGAGCTCTCCCTCACTAGTTGTAGGCAGTTGTAATACACAGCCAGCAAAAACTATGTTGTGCTGTGAGTGGTGAGGAAATACATTTTATTAATTGTTTTTTCTATTCCAGTTATATCTGACAGGTTTAGGTTTAGGTCTGGTGGTCGGGCCTTAGCCCATAGGCCCCGGTCGGGCCCAGCCCGAAAAAACAACATGGAGCCACTACCCTGTGGATCCACCACACGTGGGGATGAACAGTGGAGTAGGGTGCAATGCAGGCCGGGTGGCAAGCAAAAGCGTGGACCAGGGCGTGCCGACTTCCGACATCGTAGATTGGTCCTGAGGACGTGGAATGTCACCTCCTTGGCAGGGAAGGAGCCCGAACTGGTGCAGGAGGTGGCTTGGTACCAACTAGATATAATTGGGCTCACCTCCACACATAGCATGGGCTCTGGTACCAAGTTCCTGGAGAGGGGTAGGACTCTTTACTTTTCCGGAGTTGGCCAAGGTGACAAGCATCGGGTGGGTGTGGGGACACCCACAAGTCCCCGGTTGAGTGCCACCGTGTTGGATTTCTCCCCGGGGAATGAGAGGATCACCTCCATACGACTGCGAGTCGCTGGGGGGAAGGCTCTGACTGTTGTGTGTGCTTATGCACCGAATAGCAGTTTGGAGTATACAGCCCTCTTGGAGTCTCTGGATGGTGTCCTGGATACGGTTCCTCCTGAGGACTCTATAGTTCTGCTGGGGGACTTCAATACTCATGTGGGCAACGATGGAGAAACCTGAAGGGGCGTGATTGGGGGGAACGGCTTCCCTGATTGGAACCCAGGTGGTGGCTTGTTATTGGACTTCTGTGCGAGTCATGGATTGGCCATAACAAACACCATGTTCGAACACAATGTATGTGGTACCAGAACACCTTAGGCCGAAGATCAATGACAGACTTTGTGGTCGTATCATCAGATCTGCACCCGTATGTTTTGAACACTCGGGTGAAGAGAGGAGCAGAGCTGTCAACTGATCACCACCTGGTGGTGAGTTGGATCAGATGGCAGGAAAGACTGCCGGACAGACCTAGCAAACCCAAACGTGTAGTGAGGGTGAACTGGGAACGTCTGCCGGAGGCCCCTGTCCGTGAGGTCTTCACCTCACACCTCTGGAAGAAGTTCTTGTGTATCCTGAGGGAAGCTTGGGAAATGGAGTCTGAGTGGGCCATGTTCAAAGCCTCTATTGCAGATTCAGTAGGTAGGGGCTGTGGTCATAAGGTCATCGTGCCTGTCGAGGTGGCAACGTAAGAACCCACAGGTGGACACGGGCAGTGAGGAAGCCGTCAAGCTGAAAAAGGAGGTATTTCGGGCTTGGTTGGCCCAGGGATCTCCTGAAACAGCAGACAGGTACTGGGAGGCCAGAAGGGCTGCGGCTTCGGCGGTCGCGGAAACAAAAACTGGGGTGTGGGAGGAGTTCGGCAAGGCTGTGGAGGAGAACTTTCGGTTAGCCTCGAGGAAGTTCTGGCAAACCATCCAGTGACTTGACTCAGGCTGTGTTCAGCTGGGGAGGAAAACTGCTGAGCTGGACTGGGGATGTTGTTGGCGGAAAGAACACTTTGAGGAGCTCCTAAACCCGGTTAACACGTCCTCAGTGGAAGAGGTAGAGTCTGAAGACTCAGGGGAAGCCCCATCCATATCCCTGGCAGAGGACCCTGAGGTAGTTAAGAAGCTCCTTGGTGGCAAGGCGCCGGGTGTGGCTGAGATTTACCTTGAGATGCTGAAGGCTCTGGACATTGTTGGGCTGCCTTGGCTGACACGCCTCTTCAGTGTCGCGTGGGGGTTGGGGACAGTACCTGTGGAGTAGCAGACTTGGGTGGTTGTTCCCATATTTAAAAAAAAGGGGACCGGTGGGTATGCTCCAATTTTAAAGGCATCACATTGGTTAGCCTCCCTGGGAATGTCTACTCTAGGATGCTGGAGAAGAGGCTCCAACCGATTGTCGAACCTCGGATCCAGGAGGAACAATGTGGATTCCGTACGGGCTGTGGAACAACGGACTAACCCTTTACCCTTACGGAAGTGCTGAGGGAGGCATGGGAGTTTGACCAGCCAGTCTACATGTGTTTTGTGGATTTGGAGAGGGCTTATGACTGTGTATCCCGGGACACTCTGTGGAGGGTACTATGGGAGTTTGGGGTACGGGGGCAGTTGCTACAAGCCATCCGGTCCTTGTATAACCAAAGTGAGAGCTGTGTCTGCATTCTTGGTACAAAGTCAAACACGGTTTCGGTGGGTGTTAGTCTCTGCCAAGGTTGTCCCTTGTCTCCGATTCTGTTTGTGATATTCATGGACAGGATCTCAAGGTGCAGCCAAGGTGAGGAGTGTATCCGTTTTGGGAACCTCAGAATTGCATTGCTGCCTTTCGCAGATGATGTGGTTTTGTTGACTTCATCAGAAAGTGACCTCGCACTGGGGCAGTTTCGAGCTGAGTGTGAAATAGCCGGGATGAGAGTCAGCATCTCCAAGTCTGACGCCATGGTTCTCTACCGGAAAATTATGGCGTGCTCCCTCCAGGTTGGGATGAGTTGTTGCCTCAAGTGAAGGAGTTCAAGTATCTCAGGGTCTTGTTCACGAGTGAGGGTAGGATGGAGTGGGAGATTGACAGGTGGATTGATGCAGCATCAGCAATAATGCGGACATTGTACTCGACCATTGTAGTGAAAAGGGAGCTGAACCGAAAGGCAAAGCTCTCAATTTACCGGTCAATCTTCATTCCAACCCTCACCTATGTGTAATGGGTAAACTGTACTCATGTAGTGGGGTGTTGTATTTTGTGTGCTGGTATGGGCCTAAGTGAATGTGTACCCACCTCACATCTTCTCGCCCCTTTCTCTCAAGCTAGCAGATAGAATTGGTAGAATGGTGAACTGGAACAATGACACATTTATTTATTTGGTTTAACGACGAGACATGTGCTCTTACGTTGGCCTTCAGGAGACTGGAACATAAATGATGAAAATAAAAATTGGAAGTTTTTTACCCATGTTTAGTGTTTATTGATATACAAGCATGCTTCATCTGTTGCAAAGGCAGCGCACCTCTCGCTTATTCAATATTAATAAACATAAACCCAGATTTCTCTTTGACACTGTATCTAAATTTACTAAAAAGCAGCCATCTATTATCTGCTCACCATTCACGGCCCATGAGTTTCTAGACTTTTTTTTGCAATAAGATTGATGAGATCATATACAAATTAGCTCTTCAACTCCAACTACTCCTGCAGATCCTGTCTTACCAAATTCATATCTATACAATGAGTCACTGATAGTCGCTGTTATTACAGCTTTTGAGGCTATCTCTCGAGATACTTGGACTAAGCTCATGTCAGCTTCTAAACCAACTAGTGTCCTACTTGACCCTTTACCAGCAAAGTTTTTTAAGGACCTCTGGCCTTTCCTGGGACCTACAATGCTGGACATTATTAATTTATCCCTTATCACTGGCACTGTCTCCTGACTATGAGACTCCTGCCTGATCTCTTCTGACAACCTGTCTATCAACATTTCAAACAAGAAAGGACTCAGAGCCAATCCTTGATGTAATCCCACCTCCACCCTGAACCCATCTGTCATTCCAACCACACACCTTACCACTCTCACACTGCCCTTGTACATGTTTTGCACCACTCCTACATACTTCTCTTTTACTTGTACAATACCACACCTCCTCTCTCGGCACCCTGTCATATGCCTTCTTTAAATCCACAAAGACAGAATGTAACTCCTTCTGACCTTCTCTATACTTCCCCATCAACATTCTCAAAGCAAACAACACATATGTAGTGCTCTTTCATGGCATGAAACCATACTACTGCTTGCTAATAGCCACATCTCCTCTTAACCTAGCTTCTATTGCTCTTTCCCATATCTTCATGTTGTGGCTGAACAACTTTATACGTCTGTAGTTGCTAAAGTTCAGCACACCACCCTTATTATTGAAAATCGGTTCCAGTATGCGTCTTCCTCGCAACTCAGGCATCCTTTCCCTTTCCAAGATTGTGTTAAACAATCTAGTTAAAAGCACTGCCATCTCAGAATCAGAACCCAAATCAGAATCATGTTTATTGGCCATGTAGGTTTGCACATACATAGAAGTTGACTCCGGTTTCGTGGCTCTCTCAGTGTACTTAACATAAACTTACAACACAACAACCTTCAGAAAAGGATTGACTTATACAGGCGAAATAAGATGCAATAAAGTTCAGTGGTGCAGAGAATACATCAGAGATGCTGAAATAGATGTTAGCAGGTTACTTACATACATGCCTGAAGTAGATGGACATGACAGCATAACAGTATATGTACAATGTACAGTACAGTATATACAACATGGTTGGATTTATTTGACAGTGTTAAGTGTTCATTTCAATGACAGCCCGCGGGAAGAAACTGTTTTTATAGCTGGTTGTTTTGGGGTACAGTGCTCTGTAGTGCCTACGAGAGGGCAGCAGTTGGAACAGGTTGTGACCAGGGTATGATGGGTCTGCAGTGATGTTGCCTGCCCGTTTCCTGAGTCTGGAGGTGTATAAGTCTTGAATGGAGGGCAGGTTGGCACCAGTGATTTTCTTTGCAGACTTAACTGTCCATTGTACTCTGTCCCTGTCCTGTTTAGTGATGGATGTGCAGAGGGCAGACTGGATTATTGCAGTGCAGAACTGAATCAGCAGTTCCTGAGGCAGGTTGAACTTCTTGAGCTGGTGGAGAAAGTACATCATCTACTGGGCCTTTCTGATGATTGTGTCTTTGTTGGATAATCACCTTAGGTCCTGGAAGATTGTGTAACCCAGAAATCTGCAGGTTTTCACTGACACCGTGATGTTGAGTATGGTGTGGGGGGCAGTGCTGGGTGACTCCTTAAGTCCACTGTCATCACCACAGTTTTGAGTGTGTTCAGCTCCACGTTGTTATGGCCGCACCAGAGGGCCAGCTGATCATCTATATCAGGGGTGGCTAACCATGCGCCCTGGAGAGCCATGTGTATGCAGGTTTTCATTCCAGCCGGACTCCACACCAGGTGATTTCACTGATTAGCAACGCTTCAACCAAAGAGGAAGAACATATCAGTGAAATCACCTGGTGTGGAGTCCGGCTGGAATGAAAACCTGCATACACATGGCTCTCCATGGCGCATGGTTAGCCACCGCTGATCTATATGCATACTCATCACCATCCTAAGATAAGGCCAGTGATGCTTGTGTCATCCGCAAACTTCAGCACTTTAACATATGGGTCTCCTGAGGTGCAGTCATTTGTATAATAATAATAATCATTACATTTATATAGCGCTTTTCTAGACACCCAAAGTGCTTCACATTGAAGGGGGTAACTCACTTCAACCACCACCAATGAGTAGCACCCCCCTGGGTGATGCACGGCAGCCATTTTTCACCAGAACGCTCACCACACATCAGCTTGAGGTGGAGAGGGAGGAATCATTGAGCCAATTACACGGGGGGATGATTAGGTGGCCAGATGGAGAGAGCCAGGTTGGGAATTTTGCCAGGGCACTGGGGAACCCTCTACTCTTTCTGATAAGTGCCATGGGATCTTTAATGACCACAGTGAGTCAGGACCTCGGTTTAACATGTCATCTGAAGGACGGCATCTCCTACAGCACAGTGTCCCCTTCACTGCGGCATTGGGATTTTGATATTTGTTTTTTTTAATTAGGACCAGAGGGGAGACTGCATCCTACTGGCCCACCAACACCACGTCCAGCAGCAACTCAGTCTTCCCTGGAGGTCTCCCATCCAAGTACTAGCCAAGCCCATACCTGCTTAGCTTGCATGATTTGGCAGAGCCAGGGTACTTATTGGTACGGCTGCTGGGCTATAGAAGGAGAAGAACAGAGGAGAGAGACATCCCTGGGGGGTACCAGTGCTGATTGTCCGAGTGCTGGATGTGATTTTCCCCGGCCTCACCAACTGTCTCCTGTTTGTCAGGAAGTTTTTAATCCACTGGCAGATGGGGACTGATACAGTGAGCTGGGTGAGTTTGGAGTGGAGGATATCTGGGACGATGTTGTTGAACGCTGAGCCGAAGTCTACAAACAGGACCATTGCGTATGTCCCTCGGGAGTCGAGATGTTGGAAGATGTAGTGCAATCCCATGTTGACTTCATCCTCAAGTGACCTGTTTGCTTGATAGGCAAACTGCAGGGCATCTAAATCTCCCCTAAACACCTCCATGCCTCCACAAGTATGTCATCTGGACAAACTGCCTTTCCACTCTCCATCCTCTTCAAAGCTGCCCTCACATTCTGCTTGCTAATCCACCCCACTTCCTGATTCACTATCCCTACATCATCCAACCTTCTCTCTCTCATTTTCTTCATTCATCAGCCACTCAAGGTACTCCTTCGACCTTCTCAACACATTTTCCTCGCTTGTCAGCACATTTTCATCATTGTCCTTCATCGCTCTAACTTGCTGCACATCCTTCCCAGCTCGGTCCCTCTGTCTAGCCAATCAGTGCGAGTCCTTTTCTCCTTCCTTAATAGCCAACCTCTCATACAACTCACCATACTCCTTTTCCTTTGCCTTTACTGTGTCTCTCTTTGCTTTATGCCACATCTCCATGTACTCCTGTCTACTTTCTTCATCTCTCTGACTATCCCACTTCTTCTTTGCCAACCTCTTCCTCTGTATACTTTGCTGTACTTTCATTCCACCACCAAGTCTCATTGTCTTCCTTCCTCTGTCCAGATGATACACCACGTACCTTCCTAGCTGTCTCCCTCACTATTTCTGCAGTGGTTGCCCAGCCATCCAGCAACTCTTCACTACCACCCAGTGCCTGTCTTAACTCCTCCATGAACTCCACACAACAGTCTTCCTTCTTCAACTTCCACCGTTTGATCCTTGACTCTGGCTTCACTCTCTTCCTTTTCTTGATCTCCAAAGGCACCCTACAGACCAACCATCCGATGCTGCCTAGCTGTGTTCTTCCCTGTCACCACCTTGCAGTCTCCAATCCCTTTCAGATCACATCTCCTGCATAAGATATAGTCCACATGTGTGCACTTTCCTCCAATCTTATACATCGCCTTGTGTTCCTCGCTCTTCTTTAAATATGTATGCACCACAGCCATTTCAATCCTTTTCAGAAAATCCACTATCTTCTGTCCCTCAACATTCCTCTCCTTGACACCGTCCCTATGCATCACCTCCTCATAACCTCTGTTCCCTTCACCAACATGCTCATTGAATTCCGCTCCAATCAGCACTCTCTCCTCCTTGGGTACCCTCTCCACCACGTCATCCAACTCACTCCAGAATTCTTCTTTCTCTTCCATCTCACACCCAACGTGTGGGGCATATGTGCTGATAACATTCATTATACCCAAAGTTTCTCTCTACAATGGGGGTTGTAAGGACAGATTACCTGAAATCCTTATTACTGGTGACTCCATTATAGGATCTGTTGAGCTCCCAAGCGCTACCACATACTGGCTCTCTGATGGCACAGTTGCAGACATGATTGAACGTCTCCAGTGCTTACAGACCTCCAGCCCTCAGCTCATACTGTAATTATGTGTGTGGGCACGAATGACATTATTGGTGAACAATCATTCAAACTCCGCAAACTATTAGAGGTTCTTGCAACTATAACCCAGAGCCTGGGAAAAATCTAAATTTTTTTTGGTCCCATTCCCTCTCGTTCAAAAAACCCTGAGCATTTTAGCCATCCCTACAGTCTGCATGAATGGCTGAAAACCTTCTGCATTGCAACTGGGCATAGTTTTATTGACAACTTTGACTGTTTCTGGACCAGACATGACCTCTACAAATTGGATGGCCTGCACTCAAACACAAAGGGCATTAAACAACTTGCTCAAAACCTCATTCAGCATATTGTTTTTAATTCCGATTAATGCCTACCCCAGCGTGACCCTGTACCAGTGGCCTCACCCACCCATTCTGATGAGCCTCTCTCCTTGGGTCCTGCTGAGCACTCCTCCATCATCAGCAATATTCCTATTGCCATTACGATTAATTTAAACTGTACCACCTATAGACCCAGCGGTACTACTAAATCTACAATAAGAGCAAATTTAGTTTCCATTTCATCCACTCCAACAACAAAATCACGTAAATCTTCTACTCAACAGAGTAGTCCTGGTTAAGCCCTGGATACTCTATCCTGCTAACTGAGGCATAGCCCCCCAATTTCTCCTGTTTTAATCAACCAAGGCTATCCGGCCGTGGAGGTGGGGTAGCTGTCATTTTTGATAATAATTACAAATGCTCCCCTGGCTGTCTTAATACTTTGTCTTCCTTCGAATCTCTGGGTTTTCGTTTACATGGCCACCATCTGTTACTCCATTCTAATCTATAGACCACCCAAGACTAACACTAGTTTTATTTAAGAATTTTCTGAACTTCTTTCCTTTATTATAGGCAAAAACGACAGAGTTCTTATCATTGGTGATGTTAATACACATGTTTGCTGCCCTTCCACGTCTTGTTTTATCATTGATTGATTGAGTCCTTGACATGTATGGAATCGTTTTTTTCAGAGCCCACAACAGATCCGTCTGAGTCTGCATGTTAACAGAGAGTCAGAGAGTGCTATCTGTAGATCTAGGATCACTTGGAGGAGGGGGTTGGCAAGCTGTAAAATCACGTCACTACTTTCTCTAGCTGAACTGAGAATGACACGAGATAAAACAATGTTTTAACAATTAAACACATTTTATTTTTAATTTTTGTAAATATTCAGATGGAGACAGTTTTTTTTCCAGCTACCTCCCTTAAAGGCAAAGGGGGCATAGTCTAAGAAGCCTGCATTCCTGAGCTGAGAGAAACTATTGGCTTGCTCCTACTAACAGACTTCATTAATTTGGAAGTAATGGCTTCAAACCAGATGCCAGATCCCCGACATCGCCACCATATTTTTTTGTTTTGTCTTTTGTTTAGTTTAGTTTTGTTGAGCGGCACGGTGGCGCAGTGGTTAGTGTGTTCGCCTCATAGCAAGAAGGTCCTGGGTTCGAGCCTCGGAGTAATCCAACCTCGGGGTCCTCCGGGGTCATCATATGTGTGGAGTTTGCATGTTCTCTGCGTGGGTTTTCTCCTGGTCCTCCGGATTCCTCCCACAGTCCAAAGACATGTAGGTCAGGTGACTCGGCGGTACTCGTGTGTGTGTGTGTGTGTGTGTGTGTGTGTGTGTGTGTGTGTGTGTGTGTGTGTGTGTGTGTGTGTGTGTGTGTGTGTGTGTGTGTGTGTGTGTGTGTGCGCGCGCGCGCAGGCGGGCCCTATGATGCTCTGGCGGGCCCTATGATGCTCTGGCGGCCCCTATGATGCTCTGGTGGCCTGTCCAGCTTACTCCTAGCTTATTGTAACATTACTTAGACTAGGTTACTGTAACTTTACTTAGACTAGGTTAATGTAACGTTACTTAGACTAGGTTAGTGTAACTTTACTTAGAGTAGGTTACTGTAACGGTACCTAGACTGGGTTACTCTTACGTTACTTTGACTAGCCCCCGACAGAGAAAAGCAGGAAATAAAAGCAATGTTGACCCATTTTACGCTGACCTGTCACAGTAAAGTTTCAGTGGAGATTGTGATCACCAGCATGTCGTGGCTGTGGTAATTTTTCAGAAGATCACACAGTAACGGTCAGAATACCTAGATATTGTAAAAACGGGCCAGCGTAACCACCTTGAGGTTAAAAATGCCATAACCTCATCGTTGGAGGAGAGCATCTCCTGCTGAGAATATGGTCCACCGTAATGCTTATCATGTCTTACGAAAAATCAGCTGTTAATTTGCCACGATCTATTTTTATATAGTTTCATATAATTGTAAATATAAATGTAGCGTGCAAAAGGTTTGGATTTCCTTCTTCCCTTTTGCTGCAATTATAGACAGTCTTTCCTGCACACACACACACACACACACACACGCGCGCGCGCACACGCGCACACCAACGCGCACACACACATACATGCGCCGTCGCTGACACGTACAGAAGAGAAGAGACGCAGTCTTGAGACGGGGTGTCACGGCAGAACGCTCCGCTGCCCAATAACACGGCTGGCAGACTGAGGAGGAGCGCGCGCTCCGCCGGCAACATGCCTTATTTGGCATTCACGCGGCTGTGTGGCAGGTAGTGTCACCGCGCGCTGACAAACTGTCATTTTCCGCTTGACAACACCGCGAGCCGTTTCAGGCCTGCAAGGGGCAAAGCCACACACACATACTCATACACACACACACTCATACACGCACGCACACACACACACGCACACACATTCATACACCACCGCGCACGCACGCACACGCACACCAACACGCACACACAAACACACACACACTCACACACACGCTCATACACACACACACGCGCGCGCACACACACACACACTCATACACTCCCGCATACACACAGACACACACACACACTAGTCACGTTCTGACTGTTGTACCTTGTGCAAATACACGTTACCATGCATGCTATTGTACACCCAAGCATGTAAAGTCACACAACTCTCCACTCTGTTATTGTACACACACGCACACACATACACACACACGCACACACAAACGTCTGAGCTTTGCCAAACATGTCACGTGGCCTGCCAGCCTTGCATCGTGAGTGTTATGTCTGCACACATCGACAGTGCTGCATTTGATTTGGTGCTGTTCTATTGTGCTGGGATCGATTGGTGATGCCTGCGGGCTCTGGGTTGTTTGATCGGGTCTGCCTTTGATGCTGTGTCAGTCTAAATAAAGAATGCCACGGAGAGGTTGTGTCGAGCGACAGCGCTGTGTCCTGACGTGATTTAAAAATACAATATTGGCGACGACGATGGCTGATATCTCTCTTCCACCACCTGCCCCCTTCCTGGCATTACCTGGCGAGCCTCCGGTACCATGGACTCGCTGGCTACATAGTTTTGAAAATTACATCATCGCCTCAGGGCTCGACGACGTGAGCCAGGCTAGGAAGACGGCTCTGTTGCTACACTGCTTGGGAGCAGAGGGTCATCGTGTGCTCGGGACTCTGGGGAACGTCACAAGCTTTGCCGAAGCTGTGGGACTTATGAGCACCCATTTCTCTGCTCCACAGAGTGCCCTCCCTCGGCGATTTATATTCCGTCAGCGACAACAACTGCCTGGTGAGTCTGTGCGGCAGTACGTAGCTAATTTGCGAGGGCTAGCTAGCTCATGCAAGTTTGGCGCGCTTCAGGACGAGATGGTTCGCGACCAGCTAATCGAACACACCAACAACGCAAAGGTGCGTGAGACGCTCCTGCTGGAAAAAGACGATCTGCTGCTGTCCAGAGCAATTACCATCGCACTACAGGTTGAGGGAGCAGCTGAGTGTGCTGCTATGCTAAATACACAGCAAGTGGCCACCTCCAGTCAAGCTGCCAACGACTCCTCCCTCTACTCACGGCTGCCCCTCGGGACGCAACCCAACCAGAGCGAGGCGGGCGCCGACTCCACTGGGGACGTCTTGCAACTGCAACGACGGCGTTCTCGGCCCCGCCCTCAACAGTCCTGTGGTAACTGTGGGTCTCGGTCTCATGTTTCAAGGGCTCAGAACTGCCCTGCCCGTGGCCAGACATGCCGTAGCTGCGGTAAGCACAATCACTTTGCCAACGTCTGTCGATCTTCCCCGGCTGGGTCAGAGGGCCACACCCCCCCAGTCTTCAACCGCCGTCATTCACAAGGTGAGCTCTGGGCCAGTGTCATTCAAATCATGCACAGTCAACATTAATGATGTGTGCATCCCCCTGCTGTTGGACACCGGTGCAAGTGTGTCTCTCCTGAATGTTGATACCTACAGTCAATTTTTCGGTTCACTGCCACTGTCCGCACCCTCAGCTGTCCTCTGTGGGTATGGTGACTCCAAAATCGATCTGGTTGGCTCCCTCCAAGTGACTGTCCGCTATGGAACCAAGCTGGTGCCCAATGCAGTTTTTCATGTGGCACGCCGTGGGGCCAACCTGATGGGCCTGGACCTGTTCTCCGCTCTGGGGTTCTCCCTCTTAGACACAAGGGGGGCAGCAATCCTGACTGTCGCCACACCTTGGCAGCAGAAGTGGCCATCGCTGTTTATGGGGCTGGGCTGCCTCTCCGCCTTCACCCATCAACCTCTCCTCAACCCTGCTGTGAAATCTGTCATCCAACCACTGCGCCGCATCCCTTTGGCTCTCCGTGATGGGGTCTCCGCCGAGCTGCAACAACTGCTGGAAGCTGGCATCATTGAACCGGTGGACGCGTCACCTTGGGTCTCAAACCTCGTGGTGGCTAAGAAGAAGTCGGGGGGCCTGCGTGTCTGCGTCGATCTACGTGCAGTAAATAAGGCAGTGGTCCCTGATAAGTATCCACTGCCCACCTCAGAAGAACTCACTGCTCAGTTCTATGGCTCTGAGGTGTTCTCCAAGCTCGACCTCAGACAGGGGTACTTACAGGTGCCCCTCCACCCCAGCAGCCGAAACCTCACAGCCTTTGTGACACATGCAGGAGTGTTTCGCTACACCAGGATGCCTTTCGGTCTCAGCTCCGCCCCTAGCTGCTTCCAGAAAATCATGGTCTCCGTGCTGGCTGGCATACTGGGCGTGGCCATTTATCTGGACGATATAGTGGTACACGGGCCCACCAGTGAAATCCACGACAAGCGCCTTAACATGGTCTTCGCAGCCCTGTCCAAGCACAAGCTAACTCTCAATGCTGAGAAATGTGTCCTCTCTGTGCCAGCCATCGACTTCGTGGGGTTCCGGCTGTCAGCGAGCGGTGTAACTCCACTACAATCCAACGTGGACGCCATTCAGGCCATCCCTGAGCCCAGCTCGGCCGCCCAGGTCGCCTCCTTCCTGGGTATGACAAGTTACTACCTGAGGTTTCTTCCCCAGTACTCTGCGACCACAGCCCCCCTGCACCAGCTGCTGCGTAAGGACGAGCCATGGGTGTGGTCAAAGGCATGCAGTGACGCTGTGCGTGATCTCAAGACTCAACTGACTTCACCACCAGTGTTGGCTCACTTCGACATCTCCAGCTCCACCTTTGTGACCTGTGACGCATCAGCCACAGCGATAGGGGCTGTGCTGTCTCAAACCCAGAACGGTGTGGAGAAGCCCATTGCCTTCGCCTCCCGTGCCCTCAACCTGACCGAGCAGCGGTACTCTGTGGGTGAGCGTGAGGCGTTAGCCTGTATCTGGGCTTGTGAAAGGTGGCACCTCTACCTCTATGGCCGCTTCTTCACCCTCAGGACAGATCACCAGGCCCTGACAGCGCTGCTGTCCACATCTGGGACAGGCCACAAACCCCTGAGGCTGCACCGCTGGTCTGACCACCTCCGCCAGTACAACTTCAGCCTGCAGTTCACCCCAGGCAGAGACAATGTTGTCGCCGACCTGCTCTCTCGCTCTGTCTCCACCCCAGCTACACAGACGGACACTGACTGTGTGGAAAAGGACATTGTCCAAATGCTACACACACCCCTCCAGGCCACTGTCTCTCTGCAGGAGCTGAGGGCAGCCTCCGAACAGGACCCTGTCCTCTCCCAGCTCCGCACCTACATCCAGAACGGCTGGCCTCACAAGGTCCCAGAGGAGCTGGCTGCGTTCGCCCGAGTCAGACAGGAGCTCTCCTGCTGGAACGACACCTGCGTGGCACGTGGGTTTTGCACAGTGGTCCCAGCTGCTCTCCGTGCACGTGTTTTGAATACGGCGCATGAAGGCCACCTGGGCATTGTGAAACTGAAACAGCGATGCCGAGACCTGGTGTGGTGGCCGGGGACAGACAGAGATATTGAGGCTCTGGTGAAGGACTGTTCTGCCTGCCTTGTGAGTGGCAAGACTGGCCACCAGGCTCCCCCACCCCTGCAACCTCTCGCCTGGCCCTCTCAGCCCTGGGAACACCTGCAGTTGGACATTTGTGGTGAGATCCATGGAGTTCCCCACCACCAACGCTTCATGGTGGTCGCCTACGATCTACACTCAAAATGGCCTGAACTCACCACTTCCGGCACTGTGACCTCACAGATCATCATCGACTTCCTGGACTCTCTTTTCTCTCGCTGGGGCCTCCCAAAGGCCATCACCACTGACAACGGCCCTCAGCTGGTCTCTGCTGAGTTCACTGCTTATCTCGAAAGCAAGGGCATCCGTCATATACGCACTGCGTACTACCACCCCCAGGCCAATGGCGGCGTTGAACGTTTTCACCAGTCACTGAAGAACGGCCTCAGAGCACACATGGCCCAAGGGTGCTCTTTCACGCAGGCCATCCGTCACACTCTGCTGCACTATCGGGCCACACAGCACTCGACCACAGGCGTCTCCCCAGCCTCTCTCATGCTAGGCCGGGAACTGTGCATGCCCCTTGACAGGCTCCGCCCCTCCACACCTCAGGCACCTCCCTCTGGGGTCAGAGCCTCAGTCACTCATCAGCAGACGCAGATGAAGCAACGGTTTGACCAGTCAAAACGAACCAGGGTGCCAGACATCAATGTGCCAGACTGGGTCAGGGTCCGGCAGGCCCCACAGGGACAATAAAATGGCTTCATACTGGTCCTCTCCTCTCCAAGTCACCTGTCAGCTGGGCCCAGCCACTTACCTCCTCAGCGATGGCACTCGGTGGCACTCCAGTCGTCTACGGAAGGTGTCAGCTCCGCCACACACAGCTGGTGACACAACCATAGCCATTCCCTCAGCATGGCGAGACGCCCCGAGGCTTCATGCAGCTCCTACACGGGCCCCAGACATTTCTGGGCCTCAGCTTCCCCTGCCATCTCCCTCCCCACCTCGGCCTGCCCAGCCTCAGGCCGCCCCGCGACCTGTTCGCACACGTTTACGCCCTGGCCACCTAGAGGACTTTGTGTCAACCTTTCATGTTTGAAATGCTGCCGGGGGGGGGGGGGGGGGGATGTTATGTCTGCACACATCGACAGTGCTGCATTTGATTTGGTGCTGTTCTATTGTGCTGGGATCGATTGGTGATGCCTGCGGGCTCTGGGTTGTTTGATCGGGTCTGCCTTTGATGCTGTGTCAGTCTAAATAAAGAATGCCACGGAGAGGTTGTGTCGAGCGACAGCGCTGTGTCCTGACGTGATTTAAAAATACAATAGTGTGGTGGACACGTATTGGGGACAGAATTCAACCCAGGAACTAAGGGTTAAGTCATGGTTGCCCTGGCAGGTTAACGCAGGGTTAAGTTATGGTTGTCCAGCCAGTTTTCTGGTTATTCTTGCCACCTCCGCTCAGTCGAGCTGTGGGTTTTGTTTGTCTCGCTGATTTACCGTGGATTAAAGAAAGTTGCCTACACGGCTAAAGTGTGAACCTACGGTCTTCTCCGTTACTTCGGCTCTACACTGGTGACCCCGACGTCGGTTTTCGGATAAGTTTTCTGAAACCACACACATTATGGCTACGAACGCCGTTGCAATTAAACTGCCGGAGTTTTGGGAGTCTTCCGCGGCTACATGGTTCGCGCAGGCTGAGGCACAGTTCGCGCTCAGAGACATAACAGCAGACGAGACCAGGTACTACTACGTAGTGGCAGCGCTGGGGTGCGCTACGGCTTCCAGGATAAGCGGTTTCATAACCAACCCACCGGCCGATGGTAAATACGCCGCACTTAAACATCTCCTCCTTGAAACTTTTGAACTGTCAGCAACGGAGAGAGCACGTCGCCTCTTCGCAATTCAGGGCTTGGGAGATGGCAAACCATCGGAGCTAATGAGCAGGATGTTAAACCTACTGGGTCAAGAAAAGCCATGTTTCCTGTTTATGGAGCTGTTTCTGCGCAACATGCCGCCCCACGTCCAGACTGCGCTCGCTAACTCCACCATCACTGATCCCCGTGAGCTGGCAAAGGAGGCTGACCGATTCTTCGTCGCAACACAACGTTCCTCCCATGCCGAGGTGCTGGCTCCTACCTTCACTGGCTCCCCGCCGACATCGCGGGCGTGGCCCGACGGTGGCGCCACAGCATCAGACCGCTACAAGCCCTCTGGACTCTGTATGTACCACGCTCGATTTGGTGCGAAAGCTAAACGGTGCCGTTCCCCCTGCAACTACAGGCCGACGGGAAACGAGAGGGCCAACACTCAGTAGTGGCCATGAGTGTTGGCGATACGAGCAGGCTACTCTTCATCCTCGACACCATCTCCGGTCGGCGATTTCTTTGTGACACGGGCGCACAGAGAAGCGTGCTCCCTGCTACTGACGTCGACATCATGGGCGGGGAGCGGGGCCCCCAGTTGGCGACGGCTGACGGCAGCCCTATCCACACCTACGGCGTGCGGTCTGTAGAACTGTGTTTTGGTGGACAACGTTTCACGTGGGAGTTCGTCATGGCCAATGTAACACTTCCCCTCCTCGGAGCTGATTTTTTGTGCGCTTACGGTTTGCTAGTGGACATTCAGAACAGCCGTCTGGTCGATGCCTTAACCTTCTCCTCCTTCGCATGTACGCGGAGGGAAGCGGCCTATGCAGGTCTAGCCAACTCTCTCTCAGAGGCAGACAAGTTCACCCGCCTCCTCGCTGAGTTCCCTGACCTCACCCAGCCTACCTTCTCTGCACCCACCGCTAAGCATGGGGTGGAGCATCACATTGCTACGAAGGGGCCCCCGGTCTACACCAGAGCCAGGCGTCTCGACCCCGCCAAACTCGCCATTGCCAAGTCTGAGTTCGAGCACCTGGAACGCATGGGGATCATCCGCCGCTCTGACAGCCCGTGGGCGTCCCCACTCCACATCGTCGCTAAGCCTGATGGAGGTTGGCGCCCATGCGGGGACTACCGCCGACTAAATGACGCCACCACGCCTGACCGCTATCCTGTCCCGCATATCCAGGACTTTTCTGCAAACCTGTCTGGCAAATGCGTCTTCTCAAAAGTCGACCTGGTCCGTGGTTATCATCAAGTTCCCGTGCACCCCTCAGACATCCCCAAGACAGCGGTGACAACCCCATTCGGCCTATTTGAATTCCTACGAATGCCATTTGGACTCAAAAACGCGGCCCAGTCCTTTCGGCGGCTGATGGATTCAGTGCTCCATGGCCTTCCTTTCATCTTCGTATATTTGGACGACATACTCATCGCCAGCGCCTCCGAGGAAGAACACCTGTCCCATCTTCATGCCCTCTTCACACGCCTCAGCCAGCATGGGCTGATCGTCAACCCGGCGAAGTGCCGGTTCGGGCTGACAGCCATTGATTTCCTCGGGCACCGCATCACTGGGGACGGGGCAGTCCCCCTGCCCTCAAAGGTGGAAGCGGTGGCGGCCTTTCCGTGCCCCCAAACAGCTCGTGCGCTCAGGGAGTTCATCGGGATGGTGACATTCTACCACCGCTTCATTCCTCGAGCCACCTTTATCATCCGGCCACTGTACGAGGCGCTGAAAGGCATGTCCCCCAACCAGGCGGTCGACTGGACAGCAGAGCGGGACCGTGCATTCACCGAGACTAAAGCTGCGCTCTCCCAGGCTACCCTGCTAGCGCATCCTTCACCTACAGCGCCTATTTCCATAACCACGGATGCATCGGACTATGCTGTTGGTGCGGTTCACGAACAGTGGGTGGGGGGGGCTTGGCAGCCTTTGGCCTTTTTCAGTCGCCAGCTTACACCCCGAGAGCGCAAGTATAGTACTTTTGACAGGGAACTCCTCGGTCTCTGGCTCGCCGTCCGGCATTTCCGTTTCCTGCTAGAGGGCCGCGAGTTTACTGCGTACGTGGACCACAAGCCCCTCACGTTTGCCATGTCCAAGACGGCCGAGCCATGGTCCGCTCGCCAGCAGCGACAACTCTCCTACATTTCGGAATTCACTACCAACATCCAGCACGTCGCTGGTAAGTCTAACCAGGTAGCTGACTGCCTGTCTAGGGCAGTGATTGGAGCGGTCCACCTAGGCCTTGACTATGCACAGATGGCTGCTGACCAGGCCACGGACCCGAGCATCCTCCGTCTCCGGGCCTCCGACACGGGGCTCCGCCTGCAGGACGTTCCTTTCAGCGACACAGGTGTCACCCTCCTGTGTGACGTCTCCACAGGACAGCCCAGGCCCATCGTCCCGCACAGCTGGAGACGCCCCGTATTTGAAGCTGTGCACGGCCTCTCTCATCCAGGCGGTAAGCCATCCGTGCGCCTGACCTCTGCTAAGTTTGTGTGGGAGGGACTTAAGAGAGACGTGAAAGCGTGGGCCAACTCGTGTGTTGCCTGTCAGCGGGCTAAGATACACCGCCACATTAAGGCGCCCCTGGAACGCTTCGCAGTGCCGGAGAGACGATTTGACCATGTCCACGTCGACCTGGTTGGTCCCCTACCCCCCTCCCATGGGTTCACCTACCTCTTCACTGTGGTGGACAGGACTACGCGCTGGCCTGAAGCTGTTCCCCTGGCATCCACGACGTCTGCTGATGTGGCCCGGGCTTTTATTGGGTCGTGGGTCTCACGTTTCGGTACGCCTTCCGACCTTTCATCTGACCGTGGGCCACAGTTTACCTCAGAGCTATGGAATGCTGTGGGTGAGGCTCTGGGCGTCAAGCTTCATCGCACTACCGCCTACCACCCTCAGGCGAACGGCCTATGTGAGCGCTTCCACCGGTCCATGAAGGCTGCGCTTCGGGCTACTCTCAAGGACTGCAACTGGGTTGACAAGCTCCCATGGGTCATGCTGGGCCTGCGGACCGCCCCGAATGAAGACCTACAAGCCTCCTCTGCGGAGCTGGTGTACGGCACGCCGCTGCGAGTCCCAGGTGATTTCATGCCCAATGCAACGCGTCCCTGGTCAGCTGTGGACCAACGAGCCTCCTTGCTGGACGGGGTCAGAGCTTTCACACCCGTCCCTACCGCCCAACACGGCGCTCCGGTGTCCCAGGTGCCCCCAGGTCTGCAGTCAGCGGACTACGTGTTCATCCGTCACGACGCACACCGCCCCCCTTTGCAACCCCCTTATGACGGCCCCTTCCGCGTCCTGGAACGGTGAACTAAGCACCTGGTGGTGGATTTTGGGGGCACGGCCGAGCATGTTTCAGTGGACCGAGTTAAACCCGCACACCTGGACTTGACGCAGCCGTTGGAGTTAGCCCAACCTCCTCGTCGCGGTCGTCCCCCGGCTCCGCCTCCTCCCCCCGTGGAGGCCCGAGCTGCCTCTTCTGCTCCTCAGGCCGACCTCCACAGGCCCGCGTCAATGCCTCCCACAGACACTCCGGCCCCTGTTATCCGGAGCCGCCGCGGACGGCCTGTCGTCCACCCGCGCCTGCCTGACTTCGATTACTAGGGCGAATTCTGGGGGGGCTCATGTGGTGGACACGTATTGGGGACAGAATTCAACCCAGGAACTAAGGGTTAAGTCATGGTTGCCCTGGCAGGTTAACGCAGGGTTAAGTTATGGTTGTCCAGCCAGTTTTCTGGTTATTCTTGCCACCTCCGCTCAGTCGAGCTGTGGGTTTTGTTTGTCTCGCTGATTTACCGTGGATTAAAGAAAGTTGCCTACACGGCTAAAGTGTGAACCTACGGTCTTCTCCGTTACTTCGGCTCTACAATAGTTAGTTTACTGTAAAATGTAAAAATCAGTCAGTTTTATTGAATCAGACGAGAAGTTTTATACATCAGACGAGAAGTTTTATACATCAGACGAGAAGTTTAATACATCAGACGAGAAGTTTTATATATCAGACGAGAAGTTTTATATATCAGACGAGAAGTTTTATATATCAGACGAGAAGTTTTAAATATCAGACGAGAAGTTTTATACGTCGGACGAGAAGTTTTATATATCAAACGAGAAGTTTTATATGTCAGACGAGAAGCCAGTGGCTTTCCAGATCATTTATCTGGCGCAGCATCTCAGAGGGGCGCCAAACAGTAATGCGCAAACGACGCGCAAACACGGGGAATAAACAAACAGGCTTCCGCAGAACCAAACTATAATGGAAGTCACGGGGCCTGTGATGGAGCAAGACAAACACCCCGATCACCCGGAAATTACAGACACAACTCACCGGGGGAGTTTTGTTTGTGTAGAATTGTGTAATGTTTTACTACTAGGTGGTCCCTACAGGCAGGTTTTCCTACTTTCCAAAACGCATTTTTTTCTGGATAGCAACATGAAGTGCCGTTGCAGGTATAATGTGATAAAAAGTGATCCTGCATTGCATGATTAAAAACTGCGAAATAAACGTGTAATAACATCTTATTTTAGCGTGATTAAGTTTTAGAGCATTGAGATTTTCCTCTCTGAAATCACAGAGAGTGAAGCCCGTAACTCCCATACAAAGCATTAGTTGTTGGTTAGGGGACAATTTGAGACCGTCCCCATTGTGTACTGTCCATCCATTATCCTAGCCGCTTCATCCGAATCCAGGTCGCGGGATGCTAGAGCCTAGCCCAGCTTTTAGCAGTTTTTTTCTCAGTTTGATTTTCCATTGTGACCTCAGGAGTATTTTTTTCCTTTTAATTATGAGATCATTTTGTATGGCTTTTGAGGCTGACAGACGAACATGTTTTTGTGCATAGCAATTCATGAATTATTTTCCTATTTTTGACTGGTTGATGAATGCACTAAAAGCATTCAAAAAGCACGAAAATATATATATATATATATATATATATATATATATATATATATATAAACAGTAAGCTCAAGCTCGGGTCCTCTGCCAGAGGCCTGTGAGTTTGAGGGTTCTGCGCAGTATCTTAGCTGTTCCTAGGACTGCACTCTTCTGCATCAAGACCTCAGATGCCGTTCTTCGAATCTGCTGGAGCCACTCTTCCAGTTTGGGGTTCACAGCCCCTAGTGCTCCTATTACCACTGGGACTACTGTGGATTTCAACTTCCACATCCGAGCTCTTTCTTACTTCAGCCCTTGGCATTTCTCTAGCTTCTCATGTGCTTTCTTCCTGATGTTGCTGCCGTTCGGGATTGCTACATCCAACACTACTGCTGTCTTCTGCTGCTTATCGACCACCACAGTTTCGAGTTTGTTAGCCAGCACCTACCTGCTTGTCAGTCTAGAACTGTAAGTCCCACAGGATCTTAGCTCTGCCATTCTCAACTACCTTTGGCGGTGTTTCCCATTTAGACTTGGGGACTTCCAGTCTGTATTCAGTACAGATGTTCCTGTAAACTATTCCGGCCTTTCAGTGTACGCTTTCCCAGCTAGCATTTTACACCTTGCTACTGAGTACTGGACTTTCTCAGGGGTGTCTTTGCGCAGCCTGCATCTTGGGTCTTGTCTGATGTGGTAGACCCCTGCCCTCAACCAATCTGGTGCTGAGTGCCTGTTCTTGTGCTGCTATGATCAGAGCCTCTGTGCTGTCCTTCCATCCAGCCTTTTCTAGCCACTGGTAGGATTTTTCGATATCAACCACGACTTCTATCTGTCGATAATACATCCCACGGAGGGGCTTGGTCTTCCATCATACCTCCTCCTCTTCTTCCTTCCCACTCTCTATCTGCTGCTTGAGGTCCTCAATCAACAGATCGTCCTGGGGAGGGGGAGGGGGGTCTTTCTGATGTACTCATGGATGTTCCTCATTGTATCCTCGATAGTAGCTCTGACACTCACTAACCCTCGGCCCCAATCTTTTCGCTTCTTGTACAGGCTGCTGGACTTTGAGTTGAACTTCGGGTTGAGCTTGGATCTTATTCTTCCCATTGAACTGGCTCCTCAGGACCTGCCTCACTCTCTGGATGTATCTGGCTGTAGCTGACCTCCTCGCTGCCTTCTCACGGTTTCCATTTGCCTGTGGAATACCCAGGTACTTGTAACTGCCCTGTATGTCTGTTATCCTGCCATCTGGTAATTCAACCCCTTCAGCCCTCACCCTCTTTCTGCTTTTTGCCAACATTCGACCACATTTGTCCAGTGCGAATGACACCGGGATGTTGTCACTGTAGATCCTGGTGACAATGATCAGCGAGTTAATGTCTAGCACATTCCTGTCATACAGCTTGATGTCATCCATGTATAGTAGGTGGCTAATGGTAACTCAACTTCTGAACCTGTATCCACATCCCCTGTTTGTGTTGATCTGAATCAGGGGGTTCAGGCCTATGCAGAACAGCAGTGGGGATAGTGTATCACATTGGTATATGCCACATTTGGTGGTTACCTGTGTGATTGTCTTTGCATTTGCCTCTCGTGTTGTTTTCCACTGCTGCATTGAATTCTTGATGGAGGCTATTAGTGTCCTGTTGGCTTTGTATAGTGCGAAGCACTCCAGTAACTATGTGTGGGGCATTGAATCGTAGGCTTTCTTGTAGTCAATCCAGGCTGTGCTTAGGTTGGTCTGTCTGGTCTTAGAGTCTTGGGTCACTGTTTTATCAACCAGTAGCTGATGATTCAACCCTCTGGTGTTGTTCCCAATTCTTTTTTTTGTTGAGTTTAGCTCAAGCATTGAGTCATGTGCCCGTTAAGCTTAGCTGCTTTGTTGCCTGACAAGATTTTCCATGTTATGGATTGGCAGGTTATTGGCCGGGAGTTTGAAGGTGTTTTACCCTTGTGGGGATACTTCATGATCAGTATTGTTTTCCCCTGTGTTAGCCAGTCAGGGTGAGACTCTGGTGTTAACAGCCGGTTCGTCTGTGTTGCCAGGCGTTCATGGAGCGCTGTTAGCTTCTTCAGCCAGTAGGCATGAATCATGTCAGGACCTGATGCAGTCCAACTCTTCATGCATAAGACTCGTCGTTGGATGTTGGTCACTGTGATGATAACTGGTTCTTGTTCTGGGTTATTGCTGTGTTCTGCTCTTAGGTCCACCAGTCACTGGGCTGTCGATAATACATCCCATGGAGGGGCTTGGTCTTCCATAATACCTCCTGTTGTATGATGTGTTTTATCTTGTATGTGTTGTATGATGCCTCCTTTTCCCATATATATTCCTCCAGTATCACTCAGTCTCTGTTCTGGGTGGGTTTGATGTTGTTTTCTTGTTACTCTGCAGCTGGGATTACACTTTGGATGGTTCTTTGAGGAACAGGCCATTTATTCGTCTGTCTTCTGCTTCACTAATATAGCTCTTCAGCCTGGCAGCCATAGCTGTGAGCCTTTGTTTGGCAGTTTCAGGTCCTCACTTTTGGACAGCTTGCTGTACTTCTTCAACCAGGGCCTGTCTTTCATCACACATTTCTGCACCTCTGTCAACTGGCTAACAACCTTCTGTGCCTCTTTGATCTTGGCTTCTAGCCTTCTCTTTCATGGAGAGTACTGTTGGTGACCTGTGCTCTTAATCCTGTACTCAGACATCTCCAGGATTACAGTTGCAGTGGCATATACAAGCGCATTGTTCTCTGGTATGGTGGCAGTTGAGATATTGCGGAAGGCTGTGTTCACATCTAGAAGCAGGCTTTGCGATGGTACTTTGTCACTGAGTCATGGAAGCCAAGCCCGGGGGTTGACCATCTTTAGTCTTGTCATGATTTTTATTTGAACCTCAGTATCTTCAGCTATCATGACTGGTAGGATTGCTTCAGCTGGTTGGAGTTTGGCCTCATGTATCTCCTACGTACTGGGTAGCCATTCAGGGTGCTGAATTGTATCATTATCCTGTTGGAGCCTATCCATCTCAAGTTATGACAGTAGCTTCATTCTTTGAGGTTCAAGCATTGAGCCACTAGCTGCTTCTGATTCAGTGTGGAAGTAGGTCTCCTACTGGTCCAGAGTTCCAACATACATTTTTATATCCCCTCTCCTGGGGTCTGCTGTTATAGTAGTATTTCATCAGTTCCAGGTTCTCAGTCCTTGTCCAAAAATGTATTATTCCAGTATCCCATTTCTCATCAGGTTGTCTTGGTTTCCCAACACCTGACATGGACCTTGTTAACCTGGGCAATGTCCGAGCCAGTATGACTCTATTCATGTATCTCACTCATTCATATATCTGAGGTAGTTGGCTTGTTTAGTATTAGGAGTCTAAGCTATGGACTCTTACCGGAGACTTGTCCCAGCCAGGGTTTGAACCCCCAGTCTCTGGCATGAAGGCCGGCGTTCTTGCCTACTGAGCTAACCAGCTGCCATATACATATATATGAGGGAAGAGGGAGGGAGAAGGCATGCCCAGAGGTAGCAGGAGAGGAGGAAGGGTAGGACTGGAAGTGAGTGTCAGAACTTTGAATGTTGGCTCTATGACTGGTAAAAGGAGAGAGGTGGCTGATATGATGGAGAGAAGGAAGGTAGATATACTGTGTGTGCAAGAGACCAGGTGGAAGGGGAGTAAGGCCAGGAGCATCAGAGGTGGGTTCCAACTGTTATACCATGGTGGGGGTGGGAGGAGAAATTGGGTAGGGGTAATTCTGAAGGAAGTGTATGTCAAGAGTGTGTTAGAGGTGAACAGAGTGCCAGACAGAGTGACGAGTATAAAGCTGGAAATCGAAGGTGTGATGATGAATGTTATCATGCCCTGCAAGTTGTGTGTGAGACAGAAGTTTAAGAAGAATTCGGGAGTGAGTTGGATGAAGTGATAGAGTGTATCCAAGGAGGAGAGAGTGCTGATTGGAAAGGACGTCCGTGGGCATGTTGGTGAAGAGAACAGAGGTGACGAGGAGGTGAGGGGTAGGTATGGTGTCAAGGAGAGGGATGTAGAAGGACAGCTGGTGGTGGATTTTGCATAAAGGATGGAAATGTCTGTGATGTGCTGTGCAAGATTAAAATCACCACCTACCGTTTGCATGGAAAAGTTAAACTGGGAAGAATGGAAGGTGCATCATTCTTTATAGGCAACCGCACAACTACCGTATTGACCCGAATATAAAATGACCCTGATTATAAGACGACCCCACCCATCCACTCACCCATTTTCAAGACTCATATTTGGAAAAAATACTTTTTGAAGACCAAATTCTGTTTTTATAAAGAAAGTCCTTTTGTTAAAAAAAAGATATTAAAAATACATTGACTAAAACAAGGTAGGTTGTTGTTTTTAGCATTTTTTAAAATACGGTCATGTTTTCGATTTCTTTTAGATGAAACTGCCACATTTAAATTAAAATGTAATCATGTTTGTAAATGAATGACTTGTGTTGATACACCAAAAAAAAAAAAGAAATGGAGAGAAGGAAGATACGATAATGGTGAGAAGGAAAATGGAGAGAAGAAAAGAAAATGGTGAGAAAGAAAATGGGAGAGAAGAAAAGTAAATGGAGAGAAAGAAGGTACGATACAGCTGTAGTCTAATGGCATTTCTGATACCAATTAGACAATCCATCTCATAGTAAAAAAAAAACAACCTTGTAGCCTATCATGTTTTCCATCACTACATTAACCATCTAGGTGAGGTCTAATTGTTGAACAGTCTTGAAACAAATCTGACAGAGAAAAAACAAGATTAGGTTAAAACCTAGTGTATGGCTGAACCGCGACTAGGTTTAAAAAGCGACTGTTTTGACATCGGTTCCATCAACAATGGCTGCACTGGACAGCAGTTCTCAAACCCTGGTTATTTATTTATACAGTTAAAGAGCGCACATTTAATTTGAAATGGAATAATTACATGGCTAGTACATCACTGCTGCCATAGTCACTGGAACGACTGGGTGTGACGCTCCTTATAAATGCACTCCAGTTTCCACCAACTCTGAAGAGGCCAACCATTTTCACTCTAACTGCGTGTGGCTTTTAGCGCAGGTGTTTGTGAATTGGAATTTCCCTCCCGCTTCTACGTTTACAAGCGACGCCATTGGTCGACCACCAATCGTGTAACTTCAGTGATGTAGCCGCTTGCTGGAACCATCGTTGGTTACGTGACTGAGGGGGTTCAGGCCTATGCAGAACAGCAGTGGGGATAGTGCATCACCTTGGTATATGCCACATTTGATGGTTACCTGTGTTATTGTACGGTGACTCAATTGTGTCAAACTGATCACTCACTCAGTCAGTCACTCTGGGACATTTGCATTTGAAGGCCGGTCCAGCCAAAAACAGGCTGCTTCAGTCAGGAGGGAGCAGTCGTTCTACAGATATTTGATGCCATCTGTTGTTGTGAATTTATATTGACATTTAAAATTCATGTATTAAGATGACTCCATTTGTCACGCCGGGGGCAGGAACAGGGGACCCAAATGCGTGACTCAGAGACAGACTGGGCTAGAACAATGCTTTAATAAAACAAAAGAACTTACAGACAGCAGGTACAGACAGCAAGGAAGGCTCGAAACAGGAGGTGGCGCATCCGGCGACCAAGAGTCCATATGTGTGTATCTGTGTGTGACGATCCGACAAGGAGCCAGGGCAACCAGGGGGAATGTGGTAGGGGAGCCAGTCGGGGAGATTGGGCGCAGGTGCGCAGGAACAGAACAGCCAATCGGAGAAAGGGAGACAGGTGAGTGAAGCAGGGTTACTCAGGCAAATGGGGCGCAGGTGAACCGAAACACCAATCAGGGGATGGAGAACAGGTGAGCCTTGACGGCCCAGACCACACAACCATAGCACTATTTTTCAGAATCAGAATCAGAAACGTTTTTATAGAACATGTAGGTTTGCACAAACATGGGATTTGACTCCTTTGCAGACATACGTATTTCCAGAAAAAAAACGTCTTATATTCGAACGAGTACGGTATTTTAAAGTGATAGAACACGAGACCACAATACACATATTTACACGTCTGGTACAATGGCTCGTGGAATCACTACTAACCATGTTACATTTACAATACTTTTTCAAAGATTAGTATCACTGATAAGTTAACTATAATTGCAATAAAGTGTATTAGCTCATAGTGGTGGACTTACAGCTAGAGCCTTCGTAATGATAAGCTAAACTAGCAAGCGCTAGAAAAAAAATTTGGTAAAACTTTCTATGAAGCTTGCATCTATAATGCTCTATAAGCATCTATAACGCCATATAAGCATCTATTGCATCTATAACGCCCATACTTTCCTATAACGTGTATTACAATGACCAACGACTATGGCCAAGACTGAAATAGCACCGAAGTCTCATTATGAATCTCTACAAAACTTCAGCAAAACAAGTTGGCTATGATGCATTATGACATTTGACAGATAAACATGCTAATGATGACATATTTATAATGCAAAAATCCGTTTTAAATTGACATAATGTGTCATAAATGTGGTTATGAGGTGTTGTGAGGGCAAAAACATGGTTATAATGAATCTTACAATGAATCTTACAATGACTTATAGCTACACTTATAGGGCGTTATAGGTGGTTATAGGGCGTTATAGATGCAAGCTTCATAGAAAGTGTTACAAATAAATAAATAAATAAAAATCAGAATGCATCCCTCGCAGGAACAAGGTCAGAGGCACTGAGTGTATAATAAATAGGGGGAGAGCACAGTAAAGCCATTATCTTTCCTTTCTGCCGGCGGAGCGGCGCAGTGACCTGGCAGCCAAACAAATGGAGGGGAAAATTCTGCTGCGAGATGTAAATCCCCGCTATACCCCCCCCCTCCCCATGAATGGTTGAGTCCACCCAGAAAGTGACTCACTGACCCATGGCGAGCACACCGGTCTACCAAGACCCAGCCTGACAGAGACAAGGGGGACGGAGGGGGACGCAGGGCTACAGGCAGCGGAGAGGGGTGGGGGAGGGGAGGACCCGCTGTGCGTAAGGAAGGGGTGTGTAAAAGGGAATTATGATTAGAGAGAATAAATGAGATGTCACGGCAAGCAAAACACAACTGTCAACTTGACTTCTGTGGCATGTAGTGAGTGACAGGCTGCAGTGTGTGTGTGTGTGCGTGCGTGCGTGCGTGTGTGTGTGTGTGTGTGTGTGTGAATGTTTGTTTGCAGCAGGAGTTGGTGCATTCATTTTTTATATTTTTTTATTCTTTAAATTTATAAATTATTTCCTTTCAAACCTGTGTTCACATATTCCATGATTTATAGACGAGTTTCCTATTTACAAACATTACTGGGTGCGTGCGCAGCCAGGGGGCAAAACCGCTTTGGCAGCTCTCAAAAGATTGAGCTGAAGCGGTTCAACAATGAAAATGTTCAACATTCCAAAGGAGTCACGTGCCTTTGCATGTGACCCATTTGGAATGTTGAACATTTTCCACCCATCCTTTTGGTGGTTTGTGCAGTTTATTGCACAACAGGGGCAGAAAGCAGCTACAGCGCAGACATTTTAACCAAGATAGAGCTCAGATACGGCAGAGATGACGCGCAGTTGTTGTGCAATAAACTGCACAAACCGCCAAAAGGATGGGTGGAAAATGTTCAACATTCCAAAGGGGTCACATGCCTTTGCAAGGAATCGAAGGAAATTGTGGATTCAGGCTATTAAAAGGGCTGATTGGGGTCCCGATGGTCCGAAAGGCAATGAGAGTCTGTGCAGCGCCCACTTTGTGTCAGGTAAGTTTCTGTATGCTAACATTAGCTAGCTAGGTAATGAGTAAGTTAGCTTTATGTGTGATACATACAAAATGATCGCTAGATTATATTGGTTTGGTTTGGTTCAGTAGGTTATAGCCTAACTAGCTAACTGGCCAGCTAAATTGTCTGTCTGTTTGTTGCCATGAGTATAACTATGTTACGACGTGTCTTCAAAACATCTAATGCTAACGTGACGTCACATTATTCCGTATGCCACGGTGTTCCGTACACTTCGACTTTTAGCTCCGGCTCAGGCTGTTCTCATTCCCTGGTCGTAGTAAAAGGTAGGAAAAGTAATGCACTAAAATTCGCATGTAACCCACGCTGGGCGCAACGGGGGCGGGGGGGGGGGCGGTGCAGAGCGTGCAATTCACACAGGCTCCGCATCCGTGGGGGCGCCAAAAGTACTGTGTACAGTAAACAATTTCTGGTTAGAGACCTATTTGTTTTTTAAAAGTTTAATATTTATAAATATTATTACTTATGTAACCCCGGTGTAAATACACCAGAGTTAAGTTTCAATTAATATGTACATAGCAGCAGACATCCCATAATTTCTACACCAAAAGTCTCTGTCACTTTAAGTATGTTGCCTCACAACAGTTAGGGGGCGGGGCTAACGGGCCGTGCGGGGAGAGCGGAGCGGGAGACGAGAGCTAGCTGGTACTCGGCCATGAGGGTTTGAGTGTATTATGCCCTAAAGTTGTTTTTTGCCTACAGTTTTGACTGCTGATATTATGTTTAGCTGCCAGCTAACATGTCAACGAAGTCTTGTTAACCTGTAGCATGTGTTTTTGGAGCTAGTCACGTTAAGCGTATACTGCCACATGCTACTTAGCGGCTAGTTAGCTCCCCTGCTAATGTATGCTAACCCTGCATGCGCGGACATTGAGGCTGCACGCAGCGTCACCATATAGCGCTCCGTGTGGCCGGGAAAGCACGGCTACACTTCTGGCAACGAGGGAGCTCCACTGTTTCTCCTCTTCATCGCCTCTGGGACCGAGGTGGATTTTTCTTCACCATAGTCATCGCCGGAGCAGATGACGTGAGAAGGCCGTCACCGGACATTAAAGAGCAGAGACATTTGACTTTTCATCAGGGGTGAGTCACCCACGGTAACAGTGCTCAAACCCAGCTCCCATCAGGCCTGCAACGGGGTTGTTTATTGCCGGCTTTTGTTTTTATTTTTATTAAGTGCGCCCACACCAGTGAATACTTAATTGCTGTTAGTTTTTGTCAAGTGTTCATTGTGAATGTAAATTCATGCAAATTGATTATCAATGTTTCCTAATGTGAATACAGGTTTAAAAGGTTAGTGCCTATATTTTTGTTGTTGAGTGAAACTCCTTAGTGCCTTAAAAGAACACTAAAAAGGGGTCTATTTTCATTTAATTTATTATTTTCTATTGTGAATAAATAATACATCTTCATGAAAGGTCATTTCACTTTTCTCATTGTCCTGTTAATAAATATGTAATGAATAGAGGGGGGTTTAAAGAGTTAAAAGTATAGGAATTTATAGGGATAAGGTTCAATTCAATTTAATTCAATTCAATTAAATTTATTGTCATTAAAAACAATATGCAGCCACATGTTAGAAATGAAACGAGGGCTGTGGCTTCACCAAACAGTGCAAGACAGACACAGTGTTAAGGTTTGTGGAAGACCCCAAGCGCACGACACCAGGCAGAGATAGAGTTAGCCGAAACCGGCATAGTTTATTAATAGTTCAGACTAGGGATGCACCGAAAATTCGGCCACCTAAAATTTTCGACCGAAAATGGCCCAAAAGTGCATTTTCGGTTTTCGGCCGAAAGACCTAAATCACCGAAACAACACGGCTGAAACAGAATTGTGGTGACGCAAGCAAAAAGCGCAGCCAGCACACGGTTATCTGGATAAGAGCCAACATGTCTGCGGTGTGGACGTATTTCAATATCTCGGAGAAAAACCCACGGATAGCGATTTGCAAAACATGCAATGCTGAAATTTCAAGAGGGGGTGTGTCTGCAAAGAGTTTCTCCACGTCGGGTTTAATTTATCACCTGAAATCCAAACATCCTGATTGCCATTCTGAATATGAGAAGAATGCGGCGCAGAAAAGAAAAGTCAAACCGAGCACGCCCACTGTAGCGGACTTATTTGAAAAGGCAAGAAAGTTTTCCAGTGATGGTGCTAAGGCAAAGGGAATAACACAAAAAATTATGGAGTTTATTGCCTTAGATCAGTGGTTCTCAACCTTTTTGGGGTCCTGGACCCCCTGCGTATTTTTGATCTACCCTGAGGACCCCTCGACCTGATCTTGGGGGGGGGGGGGTTGCAATTTGATAGAAACAGTAGAAACTGCATTTTAAATTGCATTATAGCATTTATTCACTCTTTGGGGCAAAAATAAGAGCTTTCAGTTGTAACTTAGATATAGTTAACAAAACAGAATTCTTATGCAGTAACTTTCAGATATATGTAACAACAGAATTTTTATGCAGTAACTTTTAACAATGCAAACGGGAGCGAGATCTCTTATTAAAATACAAAAAAATTACACTTGTGAAACAGATGTAATTAGAGAAAAAAGTCCTGTTACCCTTTATAGTTTAGGTAGATAAAGGTCTCAGTCACATTTGAGTAAAATAATCCTATTTCTATAAATGTCATAGGATCTTTTTTTAAAGATATTTTATTTTCATGGACCCCTTGCAATTACACCACGGACCACTAGGGGTCCGCGGACCCCCGGTTGAGAAACACTGCCTTAGATGATCAGCCGTTCTCTGTCATAGAAGATGTGGGATTTCGTAGGCTGATTGATCACATTGAGCCCCGTTATGCCATGCCAAGCAGACGGCATTTCTCAGACGTGTGTTTACCTGAGCTGTTTAATGTTGTTGCAACTCATGTCCATGAGCTTATAGCATCAGATATTACAGCTATCAGTTTCACGACCGACATATGGAGCTCAGACGTCAGCCTCACCAGTATGCTCAGTCTAACCGCACAGTGGATCGATACAGATTTCAAGCTGCAAAAGAATTTGCTCCATTCACAAGAGTTTAGAGGGTCACATACAGCAGCAGCCATTTCTGCTGCATTCGCCAATATGTTCGACACCTGGCATATCGACCGATCTAAAGTGCATGGCATAGTCAGTGGCAATGCAAGAAATATGGCAAAAGCGATAGAAGACAGCCAGCTGAAAGGAATACGGTGCATGGCCCACACACTACATCTGGCTGTGAATGAGGGAGTGTTGTCTCAGCGCAGCGTAAAAGACGTATTGGCTATAGGCAGAGGAATTGTTGGCCACTTTAAACATTCTCAGCTGGCCTATTTGTCACGTATCGGGAAAGAACCCAAAAGCAGACGGGACAACCAGGTAAGGGAAAAATCAAGTCTTTATTGAAGTGACCGATCTCGGGGGTAGAGCAGGAGTTGGCTCTGTGGCAGGTAGGCAGGCCGGCAGAAGTCCATGAATGGCGACGTTCCAGCGAAGACTGGTCCATAGTGGAGGCCTTGTAAGGGTGAGGGCGATTGCTTGATGGCTAGCTGGCGTGCCGGGGTGAAGGGGGGGTCAGCAGGTGTCAGCTGGTGTAGCAGGTGTCAGTTGGCGTAGCAGGTGTCAGCTGGTGTAGCAGGTGTCAGCGGGTGTAGCAGGTGTCAACTGGTGTAGCAGGTGTCAAGGGCGATCGCTTTGATGTCAAGGGCGAGAGGCTGTGACAGTACCCCCCCTCCGAGGGGCGCCACCGGGCGACCTACCAGACCCGTCAGGGTGCGTCCTGTGGAAGTCCCGGATGAGGTTCGCGTCCAGGACCAGGCGACGAGGGACCCAACACCTCTCCTCCGGGCCATATCCCTCCCAGTCCACGAGATACTGCAGGCCGCGACCGCGGCGACGAGAGTCCAGAAGACGACGAACGGTGTAAGCCGGATGATCGTTGATCATACGAGGAGGTGGGGGCGGGGGGGCCGGAGGAACTAGAGGGCTGGTAGAGACAGGTTTGAGGCAGGACACATGGAAGCAAGGGTGAACCCGGAGAGTGCGGGGCAGCTTCAGACGGACCACAGAGGGATTAATGATTTTGACAACGGGAAAGGGACCAATATACCTGGGGGACAGTTTCTTAGCGTCCGATTTCAAGGGTAGATCCTTGGTAGAGAGCCATACCTGGTCACCGGGGGAGTAGTCCGGAGCAGGGGTGCGATGACGATCCGCCAAGCGCTGGTAACGGCCGGAGGTCCTGAGCAGTGCAGCACGGGCTCGCCGCCAGGTCCTACGGCACCGACGGACATGGGCCTGGACAGACGGAACCGGAATGTCTACCTCTTGAGAAGGAAAAAGGGGGGGCTGATAGCCGTAAAGGCATTGAAAAGGGGACAACCCAGTAGCAGACGATTGCAAGGTGTTATGGGCATATTCTACCCAGGGAAGTTGTGAGGACCAAGAGGATGGGTTGGCAGACACCAGACAGTGGAGAACAGTCTCCAATGCCTGGTTACATTTCACGTACTCCAAAATGGCTGAGAGGGTTATTGCATTGTGACATCATCCACAATAGCTCGCTGGAAAAAAGAAAAACGATGGAGGTGCATTCCCCGTGCCAATCCCGGACAATATGACCCCCTGTGGTCATATGTCCTCCCACCGACCCCGTATTGGCACGCCCACCGGAAGCGCTATTCCTCTTTCCATCTCCAACTAAATGAGATCGGTCGATGGCTGTTTCTCTCTCGCTGGGACTAAGAGTAAACCTGCAAATACGCAAGTAATCTAGTGATATACTGGTATATTAGATACTAACTTATAGTTAGCTTACCTTTTATCGCCAAGATGTTCGTTAATCCGGTCGATGTGGCCGGATTCTACGCTTGGTGCGGGTGTGTTAAACCGGCGACGCTCCGATGGGACCCCCATCCGGACTGTGTCTCCCATATCCCGCATGTTCACTACACGGGCTACTTGAGGGATGTAGACCGTAATGAGATCGACTGCAATTTCTGTAAAGCCATCAGAGGATCGGGGCGCCAAAGGTTGGCTGCCCTGTACCGTCAAAGATGGGGACTTGCAGATCCCTTCGCACCTGTTAACGAGGCGGCTAGCATGGTGCTACCTAGCTATAGCCATGGGGCGGAGGCTAGCAACATCCCTCCGATGCTTCCTAGCTACAGTCACGGGACGGCGGCTAGCATTAGCATCCCTCCGGAGCCAGAGGCTATCCCACCATCCGGGGTAGTTAGAGAGGACTGGACCAATGAGATCCTATCTCTCCCTGGTGAATCCGTGGCATGTTATTCGGCGGGTGCGGAACCCGAGGATTCACTGCCTGAGGAAGTAGACGATCAGGGCGTGGAAGACGACCAGCCAAGTTCGTCTCAACCAAAAAAAGATGGCGACGCCATGCAACGTGGGTCCGAAACATTCCTCGCCAGTTTCCGCGATCTGTTCGCGCGAGCGGTCAAGTCTGCCGACATCGTTACCGAGCCGGGCAATCCTCAAGATCCGGTGGTAGCCGATTTTCCACGAATGGCAGAGAGGGTCAGGGACTCCACTCTACCACCTTATCCTCACATCGAACGAGCGTTTAAGCGGGCGGAGGCGGATCCGCTACTTAAATCGTCCTCAAAGTTCAGTCAGAAGGGGGTTGACGTCTTAGCAGTCGAGGTTAGGAACCTGAACTACAAAGACTGGAAAATTCCGCAACCAGAGAGGGACGTTTTATCGTTCAACCCTATCGCCAAGGTGGGGTCTCGCGATACTCCCAAACACCCTTCGCAGTGGGGCCAACAGGTGGATCGTTACGCGTGTGATGCATGGCACGCCAGTACACGCGCAGCTGGACTCGTCTCAACGGCTGGGATGATAACGGCGTACATGCGCAAGCTCTGCAGCCTATCAAACGTCGACCAAAGCAAAGCCGCCATCGCTACAGCAGGTATCGACGGGGCCGAGTTCGGTGACGTAGTGGCCAGCGAAGCAGGTTGTGAGTACATCTTGGAAATGGATAGCATAGCTGACTCCCTGGGATCGCTGCTGTATTCCATCGCTCTAGAGTGCGGTTCTAGCGCAGCTGCCTCCACCCTTTCGCGCAGACGTCTCTGGCTAGAGACAGCCGGGGTAAAAGAGGAATTCTGCAAGGAGTGGATGGCCCACTCCTGCGCAGGGAACCAGGGCCTGTTTGGAACGACCCCGGACATTATCAGCAAATACAAGGCCGCCCAGGCCGAGCGCGAAACCTTGCACAAGGAGCTTCTCCCGATGATGAAGAACCCGCCTACCCCTAAGCCCGCGGTGGGCAAAGGGCAGGGGGACAAGCCTGCGCGCAAGTAGAAATGGAGAGAGACTTATCCAAAAAGAGGTGGTAAAGCGGGGCGCGGGCGTGGACAGGGCTCACGTCCAAACTCCCAGTCTTCCACAGAACCAGCGGCCAAGCCGGACAGCACAGACACTTCCAAGAAGGGAGCTGCCAAGTGACGTGTTTCGGCAGGATGTTACGAACCACACCAACAGACTGATTCCAGAGCCGTCTCCGGCGATATAGACGCTTGTTCAGGGGACACAGCGTGCGCAGGGCTAAACACTGCGCCTTTTATTTTGGTTTCTGATGCACAGTCTACTTGTTCTATTCCAAAGGTTGTGAATGTGAATAAAAGTTTTTATGTTGGTGATGATGGTGATTGCGTATTAAAAGGTTTGAAACGCAAGTCTGATTGTCTGTCTGAATCTTTAGGTAAAGATGATGATAACAATGTAATAACATCCCTGCTGGAAATATAGGATAATAATGACATGAGCGCAAATGAGCCCCTGGGAGGGGACTATGATGCGACAATGTTTAGTCTCTCTGATGGGTCAAATGGTAATTTGGAAAGGTTCAAAACGCCAATTCCCCCATCTGGGTCTCCTTTACAAGGACGAAGCCCCCCCCATGGATGCAGGGCATGGCGGGCGGGGCTTCCCCAGACCCTTTACGCGCAACTTACGCGCGCTACCTGAACAGCAAGGTACAGGAGGCAACGAGACCTCTGTCACGCATGTTACACAGGTGGAAGGAATTGGTCCCGTCGGCTTCTGTTTTGGATCAGATAGCCCACGGACACCAAATCCTTTTCGAGAACGGTATTGTACCCCCGTACTTGGGAATAGTGCATACGGAACCGGGGTCGGTGGCCGCAGCTCAAATCCTAGACAACGAACTCACAGAGTTACTCTCGAAAGGGGCAATCACGGCGGTTCCTCCCCTAGAAAGAGAAGACGGGTTTTACAGCCGTTACTTTCTGGTCCCGATGAAGGATGGGGGCATGCGCCCAATCCTAGATTTGAAACCCTTCAACAAGTAGTAGAGAAGGTCAGTTTCAAAATGCTACGCACACCAGTTCTGCTGTCAATGGTGGCACAGTCCGATTGGCTAACTTCGGTCGACCTAAAATATGCTTTCTATCATTGTCCGATTGCGGAAAGACACAGAAAGTATCTTCGGTTCTGTTATCGGGGTCGGTGTTACCAGTACACATGCCTCCCGCTCGGATATCGCCTCTCTCCTCTGACATTCACAAGGTGTGTGAAAGCAGCGCTCGGAGCGTTGATGCGCAAAGGTATGCGCTTGACATGGTTCCTAGACGACCTTTTGGTGTTGGCCCGGTCGCCGGAACAAGCAATACTCCATACTCAGGAGTTGATGGAATTCATGAAGTACATGGGTTTCACTATCAACATAAAGAAGAGCGCACCATGGCCTTCGTGCCAGGCAACGTATCTGGGTCTGAGTTTGGATACGGTATCCATGCGCGCAACCCTTACGCAAGAGAGATGTTACGGGTCTAGATAGATCGATGCCATCGGCTATCCACTAGTTTACCTTAGATACACATGACCCGCGCTCAGGAACATGTTACATCACTTTGAATATACTTGGCTGCACTGAGCAACTCGTGTGTGTGTCATTCTTTATAAGATAGCCTACTGAAACATGGTGCCAGAAGTCGGAGAACTTATTTCTTATTTTACTAGCTCGCATGTTTAAGTTTGTAGGCCTGAGTAGGTCACATGTCGGAGGATTCCGATTCAGAGCAAAGTGCTTCTGCTGAAGACGTTGTCACAGAGGAGCTAACGCTAGCATTACCGGCGCCGATAGCATCACATACAATGGCAGCTAACGTGAATATTCCACCACCGTCCCCGATGAGCTTCACAGGCGATTGGAGTGTCAATTGGGACATTTTTCGGGCCTGTTGGACTTCAGCTCACTCTACCAACTCATCATCTATGTGAGAGCGTAGTCCTGCGTGTTTGTTGATAAAGCAATAGGAGAAGATGTTCGGTCTCAAAACCATCCGTTTTATTTAGCAGTAAATGGATAAAGCATACAGAGCTCTGGGTCTAGATCTTCCTATCCCTGACAAACAACAGATTGTGTCAGTTCACGAAGTCTGACCCCCTCTCCTTTCCCTGACCCAGTCTTTATACTATACAAAGTGTTGACTGAATATGGATGTGTGATCTTCTTTCTGATTGGTCCATTCATCTGACTCCGTTTCCGCCTCACTGATATCCGGACTCCAGGTAATCTTCTTCTCCATCTGTGTTGCAGCTGCCGTCGTAGCTGCCGTCGTAAAATCCTGTTCCTATCTCTGAAACCACAAATCACAGCACATTTCGTCTCCACTCCCCCCTGACCACAACACTTCCAGTGTCCCCCTTCCCCATTCAGAGTCGCCAACCCTATGCAAGGTCAGGGACCCTCACACCTTCCATGGAGACAGACATCTTGTCTCTACTCCCCCTTTACCACAACATCCTTATTGCCCCCTTTGTTATTCAGAGTCGCTAACCTTATTTAGGGTCAGTGACCCTCACACCTAATTTACTCTGCGACCCTCTTTCTGCTAACATAATCAGTACTTTTCCACTGCCACTATAGACCGTCCTGTCCTTGTAACAAGCCCTGTTCCTCATGCATATGTTTTCCCAATGATTGATATATCCTTATATCCCTTATTCCAATTAATACATTGTAATCATCATTATTAAACATCACACCATTACATTTATCTACAGGCCGAATATGAAGACTACGTCCTCGTCACGGGCATACTTGGCAAGGACAAGAAAATACAAGCGGCTACTCTAAGAAGTGTGATGGAAAGTGAATGCAGGCATATTTACCGCCACAATCTGAACCTCTCAGAAGATGATCAAGGGGATCCTGACGCCATACTGAGAGAGTTGGGGAAATACTTCAAGCCAGCAAAAAACACAATATACGAGAGGTACATTTTCGGGAGTTGCAAGCAGGAGGAAGGAGAATCGTTTGATACCTTTGTGACGAGACTGAGAGAGAGGGCAGCAACCTGTGAGTATGGACAGTTGAAAGATGAAATGATCCGTGATAAGATAGTCCTGGGAGTTGCAAGCGAGGCCGTTAGGCGCAGGCTGTTGAGAGAGAAGGATTTGAACATGGTCACAGCTATTGACATGTGTCGCGCAGCAGAGCAAACTGACATCCGTATGAGAGCAATGGAGTTTGCAACAACACCGCAGCCGGAGGCAGTGCATGCAGTTGCTAGGCAACCCAGACAAAACCAATGGAAACAGAGCAATCCACCCAGAACAGCAGGAGATGCAGGCAATTGCAAATATTGTGGCAGCTCGCATTCAAGGGGCAGAGAGCATTGCCCGGCCTTCGGGAAACAATGTAGGTCATGTGGGACACTTAATCACTTTTCTAAAGTGTGCTTAAAGAGCAAAAAGGGGCATGCTGAGGGCAAGGTAAACTGTGTGGAACACACAGAAGAACCCCCAGAGCATAGTAATGGTGCAGATGATCTGTACATGTTTGAGTCAATCGGCGCAGTGCACACCAAAGGAAAGAAGTGGTTTGTGACTCTGAAACTCCACGACAAGCCACAACAATGTCAGCTGGACTCTGGAGCCACCTGCAATGTAATGGGCTTTCAAGACAAGAAAAGGCTGGCCCCAAACACACCTCTCCGCCCGAGTGACACCAGACTGAAGCTGTATTCGGGGGAAACACTGAGCTCTATGGGCACCTTTGAGACTGACTGTACTGTGAGAGGCCAAACACACAAGCTCTCATTCGAAATAGTGAGGACCAGCCAACATCCTCTTCTGTCAGGCTCCACCTGTGAACGCTTAGGGCTCATGCATTTCACAATTCCAGAAGATGTGCTCAAAATGGAACACACACAACCAGGAGCCCTAACTAAAGAACAGCTTATCAACAGATACAGTGACGTGTTCAACTCCCCTGTGGAATCCGTGCCTGGGGAGGTCCATTTTGACCTTGATCCTAGTGTTGCTGCAGTACAGAGTGCCCCTCGCAATGTCCCAATCGCAATGAAAGCAGCAGTCAAAGCCCAGCTGGACAAGTACGAGGCTGACGGCGACCTTGCGCCTGTCACAGATCCTACAGATTGGATCAGCAACATGGTGATTGTTAAAAAACCGGAGAAGCTGAGAATATGCATTGACCCTAAACCATTGAACAAAGCCCTAAAGCGCTCTCACTACATCATGCCTACCTTGGAGGACATTTTGTATAAATTGCCCAAGGCCAGAGTCTTCACGTTAGTGGACGCTCGGGATGCATTCCTGCAATGCAAACTGGACTATGAGAGTAGCCTCATGACCACGTTCTGGACCCCCTGGGGGAGGAAGCGGTGGCACAAGCTACCATTTGGAGTATCGGTGGCGCCCGAGGTATATCAGCGCAAGCAGCACGAGCTCCTCGCCGGTCTGAAGGGCGTTGAGCCCATTGCAGACGATATCCTGGTCGTCGGCTGCGGGGACACAGACAAGGAGGCTGGGGACGACCACGACGTCAAGCTTGCGGCGTTGATGGAACGCTGCCGCGAGGTCAAGCTTCGCCTCGGCCTGAAGAAGTTGCAGTTCAAGGTGGCTGAGGTGCAGTTTCATGGCCACATTCTCTCATCTGCTGGACTGAAGCCCGATCCAGAGAAGGTGAGAGCCATTATTGACATGCCGAACCCAACAGATGCCAAGGGCGTGCAGCGTCTCATTGGCTTCGCTAACTATTTAGCCAAGTTCATGCCTCATCTATCTACTGTCTGCGAGCCGTTGCGACGCCTGTTGGACAAGGACACACCCTGGCACTGGCTGCCTAAGCACGAGGCGGCGGTTCATGAGCTTAAGGCGCTGGCGACAGCCATGCCCGTCCTGCGCTACTATGATGTAACTAAGCCAATCGCAATCCAGAGCGACGCCAGCCAGAGCGGTCTCGGTTGTTGTCTCATGCAGGAAGGTCAGCCCATCGCATTTGCCTCGAGGGCTCTTACCCCCACCGAAAAAACTATGCACAAATTGAGAAGGATTGTCTCAGTATCGTCTTCGCCTGCCAGAGGTTTCACCATTACCTATATGGCCGCGACCCAATCACAGCAGAGACGGACCATAAGCCTCTGATCTCTATTTTCAGCAAGCCACTTCTCAATGCGCCCAAGAGACTCCAGAGCATGCTCATGACTCTGCAGAACTACGACCTGAGGGTAATCTACAAACCAGGCCCAGAGATGTTCATAAGCGACACGCTCAGCAGAGCTACGGCTGGATGCTCCGGCAGAGGGACTGCATATCAGCGACACGCTATCTGCTCTCTGCAACAAGAGCAGGAAGACATACAGCACGTGAACCAGGCAGAGTACCTGAATGTGACTAACCAGCGGCTGGAACAGATCAGACGACACACCGACAGAGATGAATGCTTACAGGCACTGAAGAACACTGTTGTCGTGGGCTGGCCAGATGTAAAGGAGGAAGCGCCCCTCATCGCTAGGGAGTACTGGCCCTTCAGGGATGAAATCAGTGTGCAGAACGGAGTTCTGTTCCGGGGGCAAAAAGTCATCATCCCAAAGTCACTCCGCCCAGAAATGCTGACGCGCATACATTCAAGTCACATAGGGGGTGATGCATGCTACCGACACGCTCAAGAGACATTGTACTGGCCCAACATGCAGCCAGAGATAAAGGACTTTGTAAGCAGCTGCTCGACCTGCAATGTGTACGCCCACAATCAGCAAAAGGAGACCATGCTCTCTTACGAAGTACCAACCAGGCCATGGCAGGTCTTGAGCATGGACCTATTCAGCTTCAGACAGAAAGACTATCTCCTAAAAGTCGACCACTATTCCGATTTTTGGGAGATTGAGCTTCTACCCGACATGTCTGCAGAGACAGTCATCAAGCGATGTAAGGCACAGTTCGCCCGACATGGTCAGCCAGAGAAGGTTATTACAGAGAACGGCCCTCAGTTCACAGCTCAGTTCACACGGTTCGCTTCTGAGTGGGAATTTGAGCACGTGACCTCCTCTCCCAGACACCCGAAAGCGAATGGCAAGGCCGAGTCGGCCGTGAAGATTGTAAAAAATCTTCTGCGCAAGGCCGCGCATGATGGTGAAGACCCCTGGAAAGCCGTGCTTCACTGGAGGAATACACCTACGGAAAACATGGGCAGCAGCCCAGCACAACGCCTCATGTCCCGCCGGTTGAAGACGTCCATCCCGGCGGCAAGCAAGCTCCTGGAACCAGCTATTGTCGTGGGCGTCACTGAAAAGCTGCGCCACAGGAAGCAACTCGCCAAATCCTTCTATGACAGATCTGCCCATGAATTGCCGGCACTTGAAATTGGGGAAGTCGTACGGATGAAGCCCCTGCCAGGTGATAACACTGGCCGCTGGAGAGTCGGAACTTGTCTCCGCAGGGTTGCGCCGAGGTCTTATCTTGTGGACATTGATGGCTCCCTGTACCGTCGTAACAGGATCGATCTCAGAGTGGCTGAGCCAGCTGCACGAGCCGCGCACGATCCTGTTGAACCCGCTGCGGCACACACACCGGACGGGGATCCAGCTACAGAAACTGTCGTTGAGACCCCTCAGGCTGTGTTCGAGCCGAGCCCCATCAGGTCCATGCCCAAGGCGCCATCTACTCCTGTTGGCGCTCCGCGTTCGGATGGACACGCTTACACAAGGGTTGGACGGCTGTCTAAACCTCCACTGAAACTCACTATGTAATCTGAATAATGTTGATGGTTGCTATGTGGGAGAGAGGGGGAAAAGAGGAGAAATGTTATCATACGCTACTGTGGTTATTACACTGGTATGGGATATGAAGAGATTTACTGCTGTTGCACTGTTATTGGTTGTTCGTATATGAAAGTTATTTTATTTTGCACTAACTTCATGGGTATGTGTTTATACTTGGAAAAGGAGGATGTTACGGGTCTAGATAGATCGATGCCATCGGCTATCCACTAGTTTACCTTAGATACACATGACCCGCGCTCAGGAACATGTTACATCACTTTGAATATACTTGGCTGCACTGAGCAACTCGTGTGTGTGTCATTCTTTATAAGATAGCCTACTGAAACAAGAGATGGCATTCCACCAGGACCACGTTAGCACATTTCGTCCCGGGGACATATGTCACTTATCGGATGATCAGGAGGCTGCTGGGCCTTCTGGCATCGGCTCACCAAGTTGTTCCTTTAGGTCTGTTGTTCATGAGGAGACTGCAATTGTGGTTCGCAGTTCACTTCTTGAAATACGGCAACGAACGCCGGTACAACAACCATCTTATCCTGGTCCCGCGCGTGGTAGCGCAGGACCTAGACCACTGGAACAGAGCCTGCGTGGACATGTCTGGGGTCCCTATGGGCCCCAGGGGACCCGAGGTAACGATTTATACGGATGCGTCCCTCACGGGTTGGGGGGCCATCCTTGGCTACAAAACAGCGCGAGGAGTGTGGCCGTCTGGGGAGAAGGTCCACATCAACGCGCGCGAGACGGAGACGATTTGGCTGGCTATCCAGCATTTCGCTCAGGATCTCGTAGGCCGTCACATACTGATAATGACAGACAGCATGACGGCCAAGGCCTACATCAACCGCCAAGGCGGTATGAAGTCCAAGCGTTGCAGAGAGTTGGCCATGCAAATTTGGATTTGGGTCAACAGCAACGCGCTATCAATCAGGGCGCTTCATGTTCCTGGGAAGGACAACGAAGCAGCGGACATCCTCTCGAGAGGCGGCCCGCATGCGGACAATTGGAGCCTCAACCCAGCCATAGTGGCTATGATCTGGGAGAGGTTCGGGGTAGCTCAAGTGGATCTGTTCGCATCGAAACTCAATTACAAGTGCCCTCATTGGTACTCGATGCTCCCGTCCGACCTAGCGCCGTTGGGGGTCAACGCGCTTGGACTAGATCCATGGCCCGAGGAGATGCTTTACGCATTCCCCCCGCGCAGTTGCCTCCTAGACCTGGTGGTCAAGTTCGAGCGCACAGGGGGTCGGTTAGTTCTCGTGGCCCCGTACGAACCGAGCACCCCGTGGTTTCCGCGAATAGTGTCCTGGATAGTAGGCGAGCGGTTCGACGTCCCGGAGTGGGCGGACGCGCTCACGCAAGCAGGAGGGCTGCTACGGGAGGGCCCCTGGATAGGAGGCTCCCGATTAGCGGCGTGGATGCTTACAAAGCCAGGCTCTTAGCTATGGGACTTAGTGCGGGTAAAACAGCTCCTAAGCTGAAGGCGCATTCTACCCGAGGGACTGCTACGTCGATAGCTGTGTTGTCAGGTATCGACTGGGAGGTCATCCGCCAGGCGGCGGTTTGGAGTGGTGAGACCACTTTCTTACGGCATTATTACCGGCACGTTAAGGTGCGGTCGGTTGCCGACGCTGTTCTGGAGCAGGCCTCTTAGGATGCTCTCATCAGAACGCGTACCCCTTCCCACCAGGAGTTTGAAGGGTTCATTGGACGGCTAGGGAACGGAGGCACGAATCCTGTCGTTGTTCAATGCAATAACCCTCTAAGCCATTTTGGAGTACTTGAAATGTAACTTTGGGTTCGCGAAGCGAACCCTAGTTATATGAACAACGACAAAATGGCTGAGAATAGAGCCGTTCTCCTCCTACCCGGGCCACAGGTGTGGTGCTCATTTAGTTGGAGATGGTTCGACTTACAAAGAGGAATAGCGCTTCCGGTGGGCGTGCCAATACGGGGTCGGTGGGAGGACATATAACCACAGGGGGTCATATTGTCCGGGATTGGCACGGGGAATGCACCTCCATCGTTTTTCTTTTTTCCAGCGAGCTATTGTGGATGATGTCACAATGCAATAACCCTCTCAGCCATTTTGTCGTTGTTCATATAACTAGGGTTCGCTTCGCGAACCCAAAGTTGGCCCTCTCGGCCTGGCCGTTGGTCTGAGGATGGAACCCCGATGACAGGCTGACGGTGGCACCGATGGCAGAGCAGAAAGCCTTTCAGACAGCAGAAGTGAACTGGGGGCCACGGTCAGGCACTATATCACGGGGAAGACCGTGGACCCGGAAAACCTCCCTGACCAGCAGATCCGCAGTCTCTCGGGCCGAAGGCAGTTTAGACAAGGGCAAAAAGTGAGCAAATTTACTGAAGCGATCAACAACAATCAGTACAACGGTGTTACCATCGGAGGCGGGCAGACCAGAGACGAAATCCAAGGACAGATGCGACCAGGGACGGTGTGGAACAGGCAGGGGGCGCAGCAGACCGGCACTGGCCCGAGTGGAGGGCTTATTCTGGGCACAAACAGGACAGGCAGAAACAAAAAACCCAGTATCCTCCGTCATGGAAGACCTACGGAGGAAGGCTAGGGTACGGGTTACTCCAGGATGGCAGGTGAGTTTGGAGGAGTGAGCCCACTGCAACACACTAGATTTAACAGCATCTGGAACAAACAAGCGCCCGGGGGGGACCGTTACCTGGGTCAGGCTGAGTCTGTTGTGCTGCCATGACCTCCCTTTCAATGTTGCAGGTGACAGCCGCAGCCGCAACCACACAGGTAGAGGGAACGATGGTGTCAGGTTGGAGCTTGGGCTCAGACTCCTCCCCATGCACACGAGACAGAGCATCGGGCTTGGCATTCCTGGAGCCAGGTCTGTACGTCAAAGAAAAATTAAAACGACCAAAAAAGAGCGCCCACCTGGCTTGGCGCGCGGTGAGTCGCTTTGCTGACTGGATGTATTCCAGGTTCTTATGGTCAGTCCACACTATAAAAGGAAGCTCAGACCCCTCCAGAAAATGTCGCCATTCCCCCAGTGCCAATTTCACCGCCAGGAGCTCACGATTCCCCACATCATAGTTCCTTTCAGCTGGGGAGAGACGGCGAGACAGGAAAGCACAGGGGTGTGTCTTGCCATCCTCACTGGAGCGCTGAGAAAGGACCGCCCCCACCCCAATCTCAGAGGCGTCCACTTCTACAACGAACTGCTTGGTTGGGTCTGGCTGGATGAGGATAGAAGCTGTGGTGAAGCGGTGCTTGAGGGTTTGGAAAGCTGCCTCTGCTACAGGGGTCCACAGGAACGGTCTGGAGGTGGAGGTAAGAGCGGTTAGTGGGGCCGCAACGCGGCTGTAATTGCGGATAAACCGTCTGTAGAAGTTGGCAAACCCGAGGAACCTCTGAAGCTGCTTACGGCTGGTCGGGCTTGGCCACTCAAGAACCGCTCTGACCTTGGCGGGGTCCATTCTCACCTGCCCACCGGCCACGATGTAGCCCAGGAAGGTGACTGAAGGGGCATGGAATTCGCACTTCTCTGCTTTTACGAAAAGGCAGTTCTCCAGAAATCGTTGAAGGACTTGGCGGACGTGCATGACATGCTCTGAGAGGTCTCTGGAAAAAATCAGGATATCATCCAGGTAAACAAAAACGAAACGATCCAACATGTCACGTAGGACGTCATTGACCAGACTCTGGAAGACAGCTGGGGCATTAGTGAGACCAAACGGCATCACCAGATATTCAAAATGCTCCAGGGGGGTGTTGAAGGCAGTCTTCCATTCATCTCCGTCTCGAACCCGGACCAGGTGGTAAGCATTGCGGAAGTCTAGTTTAGTGAACACTGTGGCTCCCTGGAGAGAATCAAAAGCAGAAGTCATGAGGGGCAGAGAGTACTTGTTCTTGACTGTGATGTTATTGAGGCCTCTATAGTCAATACACGGCCGGAGGGTCTTGTTCTTCTTGGCCACAAAAAAGAACCCCGCACCAAGGGGTGATGATGACGGGCGAATAAGACCAGCAGCCAAGGAGTCCTTGATGTACCTCTCCATGGACTCCCGCTCAGGCTTGGAGAGGCTACATAGGCGGCTGCTGGGGAGGGGAGCGCCCGGCAGCAGGTCAATAGCGCAATCATAGGGGCGATGAGGAGGCAGGGAGAGAGCTTGCTGCTTGTTGAACACGGCTTGGAGGTCATGGTACTCTGGAGGCACCAGTGACAGGTCAGAGGTCTCAGAGCTTGACACCTGACAGGGGATAGACTGAGGCAGAGCAGACTGGAGGCATATGGCATGACAGACGGGACTCCAACTTGAAATTCTGGCCGATGACCAATCAATATGGGGACTATGCTTAACCAGCCAGGGATGACCAAGTATAATGGGAACAAAGGGAGAATTGATAACGAAAAAACTTAACTCCTCTTGATGGTTTCCCGACAACAGGAGGCGCACAGGCTCGGTCTTAGAGGTTATCCGGGCCAGGAGACGTCCGTCCAGGGCATTAGCTTCAAGAGGCTGGTCCAGACTCACAGTGGCAAGACCTAGCTGCTTCACAACACTTGCATCCAAAAAGCTTTCATCAGCTCCAGAGTCAATTAAAGCCAAAAGTTTATGACCTTTAAAACTGATGGTAGCTTGCAACTGGGTACGTGGACGAGGAGACAGAGGGCAGACAGTTGGGCTCACGAGGATCCTCTCCCTCCCTCGTGAGCCTGCTAGTTTGACGGAACGGTGAGGGCAGGAGGCGAGAAAGTGACCAGGCTGACCACAATACAAGCAGCTGTTCTCGGTGATGCGGCGTTGACGCTCCTCCGGGTTGAGCCGGAAGCGGCCGAGTTGCATCGGCTCCGAAGCTGTGGAGGAGTCACGCCTCGGGCTTTCTCGGAGGACGTCAACCTCAGTCGAGCGAGCTCGGCCCCCAGCGTTTGGAGGTGTGGCCCGTGGAAAGTTGTTGTGACCAGGAAAGCGTCGCGTCCTCTCTCTCCTCGGCTCCCGGAGACGGTTGTCCACACGAATGGCCAGGGTAACCAATTCCTCCAACCCTCCAGGCTCGGGGTAGGAAACCAAGTCGTCCTTTATGGATTCGCTCAGACCGTTGGAAAACCCGGCCTGGAGGATCTCATTGTTCCATCCGCTCTCCACTGATAGCGTACGGAACTCAACTGAGTAGTCAGCGACGCTGCGGGAACCCTGGCGGAGAGAGATCAGTCTTTTTGAAGCATCCTTTCCCCGCACGGGATGATCAAAAACCTGGCGGAAAGCAGTGGTGAACTCAGCGTAGGATGAGGAAGTGGAGGCCTGCATCTCCCACACCGCTGTAGCCCAATCCAGAGCGCTTCCCCGGAGAAGAGCCATGATGTAAGCGACTTTGGCTCCATCCGTGGAATATGACTGGGGCTGCTGGTTAAACACAATCTCACACTGCATCAAAAAGGGCGACAAAGTCCAAAATCTCCATCATACTTATCGGGCGGGGCAACCCATGGTTCCTTAGCCGAAGTTGATGGCGCTGAGGGTGGCGGAGCTGGAGGGGCGGTTCCCGGGCTAGCGGAGGCTCTAAGTTGGGTCTGGATTCCGGAGATCTTTGAGCCGAGCTCACGGAGGGCGTCAGCCATCTCCTGTAGCACCTGGCTGTGCTGGCCGAGGACCGATTCCTGGTTGGCTACAGCCTGGCAGACCGTGGCCAGGTCTGTGGTGGAATGGTCTGCTGGGTCCATAGTGGCTGGAACGTACTGTCACGTATCGGGAAGGAACCCAAAAGCAGACGGGACAACCAGGTAAGGGAAGAATCAAGTCTTTATTGAAGTGACCGATCTCGGGGGTAGAGCAGGAGTTGGCTCTGTGGCAGGTAGGCAGGCAGGCAGAAGTCCATGAATGGCGACGTTCCAGCGAAGACTGGTCCATAGTGGAGGCCTTTTAAGGGTGAGGGCGATTGCTTGATGGCTAGCTGGCGTGCCGGGGTGAAGGGGGGGTCAGCAGGTGTCAGCTGGTGTAGCAGGTGTCAGCTGGTGTAGCAGGTGTCAGCGGGTGTAGCAGGTGTCAACTGGTGTAGCAGGTGTCAAGGGCGATCACTTTGATGTCAAGGGCGAGAGGCTGTGACACTATTCCCGCTTACAGTCTAAGCAAGATCAGTTTGGAACACCAATAAAACGGTTTCAACAAGACGTGAGTACACGCTGGAACAGCACTTTTTACATGGTGGAAAGCCTCTTTGCGCAAAAGCGAGTCTTGGCTGCATACAGCGCAGACCACGAGCTCCCCGCGACAATCACTTCACACCAGTGGGTCTTAATAGAGAACATTCTCTCTCTTCTTGCCCCCTTTGAGCAGTTAACTAAAGAGATCAGCTCCGCTGGTGTATCTGTAGCAGACGTTATTCCGTTAATTGTGGTACTAAAGCGTCTTCTAAGCAAAGAGGTTGAGACGGACCACGGAGTGAAAACAATGAAAAGCACACTCTTAGAGTCTGTCAAAAGACATTTCACTGAGATCTATTCGGATCCTCTGCACTTCATCGCGACTGTACTTGATCCGCGTTATAAGGATCATTACTTGGATGTAGGATTAAAGCAGCGCGCACGTGAAATGATCCAGGCCGCGATGGATGCGGACAACCCGCTTGGAGACGGACCAGCGCACAGCGCGGGAGGAGAGCAGAGCGCAGCAGGAGAGCAGAGCGCAGAAAAAAGGACTCGTCTCTCTGCACCAGATGAGGGGCATGCACCTTCCTTGTCTGATATGTTCAATGAGATCCTGCAAGAGAGTGCCCCAAATAATAGGTAGGCTATTCTGTTCTGACTTACTATATGTGACTATCAGATGATTTTATTTTTCTGCTAGACAGTTTTTATTTTATTTGATAAAAATGTTTATGCACTGGCCCTTTATCTTTCTCAAATATCAGGCAGACAACAAGCTAAACCGCTCAACAGTTGGATGGTTATCTGTCTGAAGTCCCCATCTCCAGAAGTGATAACCCTCTTGCCTACTGGAGAAATAACCATGGCCGCTTTCCTGACCTGGCAAAGATGGCACGCAAGTACTTGTCTGCTCCGTGCACAAGCACTGACAGCGAGAGACTGTTCAGTGCTGCAGCTCATGTTCTCGATGAGAAGAGGAACAGACTTCACTGTGATAAAGCAGAGAAGCGACTCTTCATCAAGAAAAACCTGCCACTTTACCTCAAGAAGTAGAATGGGCGTGTGTCTATTGTTAAAATATTTGTTTTCCACTTTGCACATCCACAATTCTTGGTGCATTTGTTGTTGTTAAATGCCTACAGGCTATGGCAATCTTTGTTTTGATACACTGTTATGTTGTAGGCCTACAGAGAAAATATTGTTATATCTTTCAGCAGTTGCACTTGTTCTGAATGCACTTTGTTGTAGTAGTCCTACGGAGAAAAAATTAAAAGGCACTTGACTTAAATGCACTTTGTGTTCTTATGAGAGAACATATTTAATTTTACAATCTTTCAGCAGGCCAGTCAGTTATAAGCCTGTACATTATTATTTAATGTATTGTAGCGAATTCGGGGGACAACGCAACCACAGGAACTGCCGCGGCCGGGAAGCAAACCCGTATCGCCCGCACCGCAGGAGACATCGCTAACCGCTCGACTAAAGGATCAGACCCACTAGCCAGCGTGTCTACTTATCCATGCACGTTTCACTACCCCCCTCCTTCGGGAAGCGCGTCCCCGCGCTCAAGCATATCAGCTCCTTCACGCCTCAGGGCGCATACGCGTCCGATGGCCTTACGGTCGCTCCATCCCACTTCTGACACCAATGTAGCGAATTCGGGGGACAACGCAACCACAGGAACTGCCGCGGTCGGGAAGCGAACCCGTATCGCCCGCACCGCAGGAGACATCGCTAACCGCTCGACTAAAGGGTCAGACCCGCCAGCCAGCGGCCAGCGTGTCTACTTATCCATGCACGTTACAGTATACATGAGTGGGGTCAAGTTAAACATTTTGTTTTGAATTTTAGTTTATATTGTGCATTGTTGTAATGTCAGTGCTAAATAAATATTTTCATACTTTTGTAACTGATTTATTCTTTGAATTGCAATGCTTTGATTTTAGTGAGGTTAATACACAGTCATAGCCATAAATGCAATGGTTCTAATAATTGACATAATCATTTCTTTCGGTGTTTCGGTTTTCAGCCTTGGTTTCCTCATTTTTGGTTTTCGGTTTCGGCCAAGAATTTTCATTTCGGTGCATCTCTAGTTCAGACAAAGGTCAACACAGGAGGACAACTTCCACCCCATTGATGTGTATGGGGGAGTGGCTGCAGCTTCTAGACCTCCTGAAGTCCACAATCAGCTCCTTTGTCTTCTGCACATTAAGGACAAGATTGTTGGTAGTACACCATGATGTGAGGTGCTCAATCTCGTCTCTGTAGGCCATCTTGTCATTGTTGGTGATACGGCCAATGACTGTGGTGTCATCTGCAAACTTAACTATAACATTAGAAGGGTGAGTTGGCAGGCAGTCGTGGGTAAAGAGGGAGAAAAGGAGGGGGCTCAGAACACAGCCTTGAGGGGCACCTGTGCTGAGGGTCAGGGTGGAGGAGGTGTGGTCACCTAACCTAACAGACTGAGGTCTGTTGGTCAGGAAGTCCAGGATCCAGTTACAGAGGGAGGGGTTGAGGCCAAGGGAGAGGAGTTTGGTGGTTAGTTTGGCAGGGGTGATAGTGTTGAAGGCAGAGCTGTAATCTATAAAAAGCATCCGGATGTATGTGTTGTTAAGTTCAAGGTGGGTCAGAGCAACGTGCAGGGCAGTGGCAATGGCGTCCTCAGTAGACCTTTTGGGACGGTAGGCGAACTGATGTGGGTTGAATGTGGGGGGGGGGGGTAATGTTTTTGATGTGAGTTAGAACCAGTCTCTCAAAGCACTTCATGGCAATGGGGGTGAGTGCTATGGGTCGGTAGTCATTCAGATATGTGGATGTTGGTTTCTTGGAGACAGGAATGATAGAGGTGGTCTTAAAGCATGCCGGGACTTTAGATTGGGACAGTGAGAGGTTAAATACAGGTGTGAAGACCTCAGCCAACTGGTCGGCACATTCCCGGTAGACCCAAGCCGGTATGCCGTCTGGTCCGACAGCCTGCCGTGTGTTCACTCTGCGCAGTGATTCTCTGACCTCTGCAACTGATAGAGTGAGCACCTCGTTTTCTGGGTGGCTGGGGATTTTTGTGGCTGGGTCAGTATTGTCCTTGTCGAAGCGGGCATAGAAATTATTTAGCTTATCTGGCAGGGAGGCATCATGGACAGTGGGACCGCGATTAGAGCTTTTGTAGTCTGTGATAGACTGAATGCCTTGCCACATTCATCGGGGATCAGAGTTAATGTGAAAGTGGTCCTCTATTCGTAGGGAATATTTATGTTTGGCTGTTCTGATGCCCTTTTTGAGGTTGGATCTGGCTGCGCTGTAGGCGAAAAAGTTAATGTAGGCTAGTGTGGCAGATGTCTGTTCATTAATGTCTATATGGGAGCCATGGGTAGCTGAATGTGCAAAAATACTCCAGTCTGTGTTTTCAAAACAGTCCTGGAGTTCAGAGATTGCTCCTTCTGGCCAGACAGTGATTGTCTTTACTGCTGGCTTGACCCGTTTTATTAGGGGTTTGTAGGCTGGGACCAGGAACAGGCAGAGGTGGTCAGAATGCCCCAGATGAGGGCAGGGAGTGGCTTTGTATGAGTCCTTGATGTTTGTATAGAGATGGTCCAGGGTGTTTTGTCCCCTAGTGGGGCAGGAGACATGCTGATGGAATTTGGGCAATACAGCCCTGAGATTAGCCTGATTAAAGTTACCACCTATGATAAAGGCATTGTCTGTGTGTTTGGTCTGTTGTCTGCTGATGGCACATTGTAGCTGCTTAAGTGCTTCCTTAGCATTAGCATGTGGGGGGATGTATACAGCGGCGATGGTAATGGCCGTTAGCTCCCTGGGCAGGTAAAAAGGCCTGCACTGAATCACAAGGCGCTCGAGATCAGCAGAGCAATGCCTTTCGACGATCTTTATATTGTTGCACCAAGAGTTATTGACATAAATACTCAAACCTCCTCCGCGGATCTTGCCGGGGTCCGCTGTCCTGTCGGCACTGAAGGCTGTGCGGCCTGCTAGCTCGACTGCCGAGTCGGCTATGTTGTTGTTGAGCCAAGTCTCCATAAACATCAGCAGACAGCAGTTCTGCAGCCTTTTCTGAGAGGACAGCCTGAGTCTTATCTCGTCCCTTTTGTTAGCTAACGATCGGACATTAGCCATGAAGATGCTGGGTAGGGAAACTTTGAAGGGAGTGCTACTTAGCTTGGCATGTAGCCCGCCTCGTTTCCCCCTCTTCTGTTTACGTTGCCGACGGGGAAAGCGTTTCCACTGCGAGACCGGTGAGCGGATAATATCGATGGGGGAGTTGTCTGTGATGGTGGAGGGAAGTGAGTAATCCATTGTGAGGCTTAAAAGTTCCTGACGGTTGTAGAAGAGCGCATGACCTACACTTGTAAGTAAACTTAAAACTAACGCGTGAATAACAAAGAAAACACGACACTGAACAGGGAACCGCAGTGAGCGCTGCGTCCAGCGCGCCGCCATCTTGGATCATTGGGTTAAAAGAGTTGAAAGTATAGGATTTTATAGGGATAAGGTTAAAGTTTACATTACATTTGCATCATAATATTAAGTTGACAGACAATTAATACTTTACTTACCTTTAAGGGTTAACCTACATAAAAACAAAACAAGGTTTATGTTAAAGGACTCAGGGCGCTGTATCTTAGGTGAGGTGATACCAAGAGAGCGCTACATAAATGGAGGCACCGCTAGGATTTTTTTCTGCTGACTTACTAAAGAGCTTTGGCCTGTTGTTGTAACTTAAAAGGTAGATCCCTATTTATCATTGTGATTTAACCACACTAGTTTGTTATAACCACTGTTGCCAACCCAAATTCACTAAGTGGAGTGAGATAAATACTAAAACTAGACAAAAGTAGTAAATACTAACGTGAAGAATAACCCTAAATCAAGACATGTCACTACTAGGAAATTGGTGTAAAGGGGAGGGAGTAGAGCTATCCCACGCTGTAGTAGTGAAGCTGGTCCCCATAGACACCACAGTGGAACAAATTGAAGAGACTTTGACAACCGTTAAGGCCCTGGGAAGAGTGAAAGTCAGAGGAAGGATCTTCAACCCTCGACCTCAGTCACTTATGGTGCTTTGTGAGTGTAGTGAAAAGGTGAACATGAGAGCCATTCCTCTAGATGTGCCCCCTGTTGGAGGAGGTGAACCTTGGACGCTGCATGGGCTCACTGGGGGAGAAGAGGCCCCCACAGGTGGAGAAAGAGGAACCCTACTACCCTCCACAGAGGATGACCCCAGTACTGAAGAGACAATTGAACAGGACACAATACCCACTGACGCGACACCTGGAAACTGCGGGGTCAATCATACGAGCAGTGGGGTATCTGTTGGTCACGACAATGAGACCCACACAAGAGAGTGATGTCTTCCGGCATCTACGGACATACTCTGGTATAACTCCAACACCGACTGGAGAGGAGAATTTGGACACCTGGATTGAGCAGGCACGTCTGATGGTAGATGAATGTGACTGTTCAGCCCGAGAGAAACGGAAGAGGATTGTGGAGAGTTTAAAGGGTCCTGCGTTGGAGATAGCACAAGCTGTGAGAGCTAATGACCCAGAATCTGCACCCGAGGAGTACATGCAGGCCTTGAGAGAGCTTTTGGGACCTCTGAGACAGCTGAGGACCTCTACTTCTCTTTCAGAGCTCTTCGCCAATGCCCAGGTGAGAGACTCTCTGACTTTTTGAGAAGGATGGAGCGGCTGCTAACCAAAGTAGTGCAGAGAGATGGGTTAGCCTCTAGTCAAAGAGACAGCGCTCATGTGGAACAGCTCCTCCGGGGAGCCACTGAGTCAGACATAATGCTTCTACAGTTGCGGTTGCAAGAGAGGAAGAGCAACCCCCCCCCTCTTTTCTAACACTGCTAAACGAAATCCGAGAAGAAGAGGATCAACAGTCATTAAGATGCAAAACCATTCCCAGCTCATCTAAACCTGTAGTAAGACAAGTATGGGTGGAAGACAATCTTAGTTCAACAGACTTTGAAGTCCAGCAGTTAAAAGCCCAGCTAGATGAGCTGCGGTCCAAGGTGGCAGGGCTGGCTGTGGTGCAGTTAAAGACCACACCTGAAAGTAAATCTCCTAAAGCAGTCCAGACTGAGAAAGGAGCAAAAGCCAAGAACAACAGTGAGGTTCATGCACTGAAGAGGCAAGTAGAGGACCTGCAAAACCAACCGGGAGTAATGACAGTGACATACACAGACTCCCGTCAGCCCAAGGAGTCTGGGTGGAGAATAGATTCCAGAGAGAATAAAGGAAAAAATGGTCCCAATCGGCCAGTAAACAAAGTGAAGGTCCGGACCAGCAATGATGAGGATTATTTCTTCTGCTATCGGTGCGGCGAAGATGGACATGTGGCCCCTTGCTGCACAGCCCCTGAGGACTCAGCAAAGGTCATACAAAAACTGATTCGTTCCTTAAAGAGACATCAAATAAACAACAAAGAGAAAACCAACCAAGACAAAGAGCCACCAAACACCAACTGCTCTGTGAAACGGAGTGCCATAGATACCAAGAAGGCCACTAACCTTCCAAAAGGGCTAGTGGGAGAACCTTCATTGGGTAAAATCCTCATCGAGGGTCACCCAACCCCTGCACTCATGGACGGCGGCTCCACTATCAGCATCATATTTGAGAGTTGGCATGCAGCCAACCTGTCCCACTTACCTCTCCATCCCATTTCCAGCTTGGCACTTTGGGGCCTCAGTGAGTCCAGCTATCCTTATAAAGGGTATGTAGCCATGGAGGTTAAGTTCTTCGATGATGGAGCTCATGCTGAGGCAAAGACTGTGTTAGCCCTGGTGTGCCCAGACCCTAACGGCCCAGACCAGGCACCAGTGATCATTGGTACCAATGCAAGGAGTTTCCGTCACGAGCCCAAGACCAGAGACCGTACGGAGAGTGGTGGCCAAGCTAGGTCGTGGCGAGTGTTTGCAGAGACACCCACACCAATCGAGCCAAAACCCCCATCTTGCCCTATCGATGACAGTATTGGGCACATAAGATGGACTGGCTCCAGTCCACTTACAATCCCCCCAGGTGGTACAGTGTTTGCCGCCTGCAAAGTTACTGCAAAGGAGCCATGGGAGCAAGATGTGTTAGTGGTTGAGGCCCCTGCACAACGCCCTCTTCCAGCTGGGGTCGTGGTGCCACCATGTGTCCTCCTACCCTCTAACAGGAATGTGGACAATTTTTCTGTGTTGCTGAGAAATGAGTCATTAAAAACCAGAAGTATCCCAAAAGGCACTGTCGTCGCCTATGTCCACAAAGCTGAAATAGTGACTGAGCTCCAGAAAGAAGAAGTGTCATCTAAGAGATGAGATCCTGCATTGTTCAACTTCGGAGACTCCCCCATCCCTACTGCTTGGAAAGAGAGACTTGCTAATAAGTTGTCAGAAAGAGCTGGAGTGTTTTCCCTAGGAGAGTGAAATGTGGGGCTGGCTAAAGGTGTTGAACATACCATTCGTATCAGTGATCCTCGACCCTTCAGAGAACGATCAAGACGCCTCGCGCCAGCAGACACAGATGATGTCGCCAATCGTGGTGGCAAGAAAAAAGGATGGCACCATCAGAATGTGCGTAGACTACCGCACTTTGAATGCACGAACCATCCCAGACCAATACACTGTTCCAAGAATCGACGACGCCTTGGACTGTATGACCGGCAGTCGTTGGTTCTCGGTGTTGGATCTGAGGAATGGCTACTACCAAATCGCCATGGCCTAAGAAGACAAAGAAAAGACAGCCTTCATATGCCCACTGGGGTTCTTTCAGTTTGAACGCATGCCCCAGGGCATCACAGGAGCCCCAGGGCATCACAGGAGCCCCAGCGACATTTCAGCGGCTAATGGAGAAAGCTGTGGGAGATATGAACCTGCTCCAGTGCCTGGTGTACCTCGATGACCTGATAGTATTTGGAAGGATGCTGGAAGAGCACGAGGAACGCCTTCTCAAGTTGCTTGACCAGCTCCAGGAATACGGCCTGAAGTTATCCATTGACAAATGTCAATTCTGCCAACCGCAGGTCAAGTATGTTGGCCACATCGTGTCAGCCTCAGGGATAGCCACCGACCCAGAAAAGATCAGAGCGGTCATCCACTGGGAGCAACCTACTGATCTCAGGTCCCTACAGTCTTTCCTGGATTTCTGCGGGTATTACAGGCGATTCATTAACAACTACTCTGCTATTGTAAGACCCCTGACTGACCTGACAAGAGGCTACTTACCAGCACAGAGAGCCAAGAAAGCAGCAATGCCCCAGGCCACCTACTTCAAAAAGTCTGAGCCCTTTGGAGATCGGTGGACCCTTACCTGTACTGCTGCCTTTCAGAAAACAATCCACTGTCTCACTCATGCTCCAGTCTTGGCCTTTGCTGACCCAACAAAGCCCTACATATTGCATGTGGACGCCAGCTTCGATGGTTTGGGTGCTGTGCTCAACCAGGAGTAGACCAAGCTACTCTGACTGGCTGGTGATGAGACTCAGAATTTATCCTCTAGGAGTCGTTGTCAGAGCTATTGATATGCGTGGCTCTTTGTGATCCGATGTTTACCAACGCCCGTCGCTAACAGAGCCATAGATATGGGTGGCTCTTTTGTGTACCGATGTTTGGCCGCGCCCGTCATTATCGGAGCTATTGATATGCGCGACTCTCCTGTGCTCCGATGTCCAGCCGCACCCGTTGCCATCGGAGCTATTGATTTGCATTTGTTTAGCAGCGATGGTCGTTGGGGGTGTTGGTTTCGACTTCATTATTCAGTGGTCATGAGAGTCGTTGGAGCCGTTAGTGACCGACTGTTGTTCTTAGAGGCTAGGCTTCTTGAGTCTCCTGGGTAGAGATGAAAGGACGGCATTGTAAGTGGGAGATAGGTGGTGTCACAGACCTCCTCCTCTGTTGAGGGATGGTTTTTCCAGTATCGCATAGATGGCTTCCTTCACCCCTCTTTCAAACCATCTATCTTCTCTGTCCAAAATGTGTGACAGAAGGAATAGCAAAGTCATCCCATATGTTTCTGGGGTCTCTGAGAAACTCAGGAGAATTTTCGACAAACACCGCATCCCGGTATACTTCAAACCCAGCAACACACTCCGACAAAGACTGGTTCATCCCAAAGACCGTGTAGCACACACCCGGAAAAGCAATCTGGTGTATGCTGTACAAAGCAATGAGGATTGCACTGACCTATACATAGGAGAAACCAAACAACCACTACACAAACGGATGGCCCAACACAGAAGGCCAAACTCCTTAGGACAAGACTCAGCAGTCTATCTACACCTAAAGGAGAAGACACTCCTTGGAGGACAGCAACGTACACATTTTGGACAGAGAAGATAGATGGTTTGAAAGAGGGGTGAAGGAAGTGTAATACTTAAATTATTATTGGAACCATAAACCATATATATCAAACGATGGTGGGGTAACTAAATGTCATTATGTGAATTATATTACTTGCTACTTGTAGAGAGGAATGCTTGTGTAGCCAAGGCCAGCGAGAGGAGATAAGAAGTCTGGAACAGAGAGACCCTCGAGGTAGACACGACATGTCAACACAGGATGAACTCTCCCTACCCAAAAGGGGGATAGCTAACAGAGAGGGGGTTATGCAGACAGAAGGGATAGTGTAGAGAAGTAAAACAAGTCGGGAAGAATGCTCAAGGCCGTCTGTGACGCATGAACAAGGGAAGTTTAGCATATAAAGAATCTCACACACAAAGAAAGACAGACACATAGGGAGGATTGGCTGTTTGTGTCTCCAGATATCTGTCAAAATAATAAACTGCGGAATTATCTCCAGAAACGTTTCGACTGTCTTTTCTTCACATTAACGGACTTGGATGAGGGGACAGCAAACGTATCCCCGACAATTTATGGGGGCTTCGTCCGGGAAACTGGAAAAACCATCCCTCAACAGAGGAGGAGGTCTGCGACATCACATATCTCCCACTTACAATGCCGCCCTATCATCTCTACCCAGCAGACTCAAGAAGCCTAGCCTCCAAGAACAACAGTCGGTCACTAACGGCTCCAACGACTCTCATGACCACTGAATAATGCAGTCGAAACTAACACCCCCAACGACCGTCGCTGCTAAACAAATGCAAATCAATAGCTCCGATGGCGACGGGCGCGGCTGGACATCGGAGCACAGGAGAGCCACGCATATCAATAGCTACGATAACGACGGGCGCGGCCAAACATCGGTACACAAAAGAGCCACTTGTAGAGCCGAAGGAACGGAGAAGACCGTAGGTTCACACTTTAGCCGTGTAGGCAACTTTCTTTAATCCACGGTAAATCAGAGAGACAACCAAACCCAGCTCGACTGAGCGGAGGTGGCAAGAATAAACAGAAAACTGGCTGGACAACCATAACTTAACCCTGCGTTAACCTGCCAGGGCAACCATGACTTAACCCTTAGTTCCTGGGTTGAATTCTGTCCCCAATACGTGTCCACCACATGAGCCCCCCCAGAATTCGCCCTAGTAATCGAAGTCAGGCAGGCGCGGGGGGACGACAGGCCGTCCGCGGCGGCTCCGGATAACAGGGGCCGGAGTGTCTCTGGGAGGCATTGACGCGGGCCTGTGGAGGTCGGCCTGAGGAGCAGAAGAGGCAGCTCGGGCCTCCACGGGGGGAGGAGGCGGAGCCGGGGGACGACCGCGACGAGGAGGTTGGGCTAACTCCAACGGCTGCGTCAAGTCCAGGTGTGCGGGTTTAACTCGGTCCACTGAAACATGCTCGGCCGTGCCCCCAAAATCCACCACCAGGTGCTTAGTTCCCCGTTCCAGGACGCGGAAGGGGCCGTCATAAGGGGGTTGCAGAGGGGGGCGGTGTGCGTCGTGACGGATGAACACGTAGTCCGCTGACTGCAGACCTGGGGGCACCTGGGACACCGGCGCGCCGTGTTGGGCGGTAGGGACGGGTGTGAAAGCTCTGACCCCGTCCAGCAAGGAGGCTCGTTGGTCCACAGCTGACCAGGGACGCGTTGCATTGGGCATGAAATCGCCTGGGACTCGCAGCGGCGTGCCGTACACCAGCTCCGCAGAGGAGGCTTGTAGGTCTTCCTTCGGGGCGGTCCGCAGGCCCAGCATGACCCATGGGAGCTTGTCGACCCAGTTGCAGTCCTTGAGAGTAGCCCGAAGCGCAGCCTTCATGGACCGGTGGAAGCGCTCACATAGGCCGTTCGCCTGAGGGTGGTAGGCGGTAGTGCGATGAAGCTTGACGCCCAGAGCCTCACCCACAGCACTCCATAGCTCTGAGGTAAACTGTGGCCCGCGGTCAGATGAAAGGTCGGAAGGCGTACCGAAACGTGAGACCCACGACCCAATAAAAGCCCGGGCCACATCAGCAGAGTCGTGGATGCCAGGGGAACAGCTTCAGGCCAGCGTGTAGTCCTGTCCACCACAGTGAAGAGGTAGGTGAACCCATGGGAGGGGGGTAGGGGACCAACCAGGTCGACGTGGACATGGTCAAATCGTCTCTCCGGCACTGCGAAGCGTTCCAGGGGCGCCTTAATGTGGCGGTGTATCTTAGCCCGCTGACAGGCAACACACGAGTCGGCCCACGCTTTCACGTCTCTCTTAAGTCCCTCCCACACAAACTTAGCAGAGGTCAGGCGCACGGATGGCTTACCGCCTGGATGAGAGAGGCCGTGCACAGCTTCAAATACGGGGCGTCTCCAGCTGTGCGGGACGATGGGCCTGGGCTGTCCTGTGGAGACGTCACACAGGAGGGTGGCACCTGTGTCGCTGAAAGGAACGTCCTGCAGGCGGAGCCCCGTGTCGGAGGCCCGGAGACGGAGGATGCTCATTAGCTCCGATGGTTTGCCATCTCCCAAGCCCTGAATTGCGTAGAGGCGACGTGCTCTCTCCGTTGTTGACAGTTCAAAAGTTTCAAGGAGGAGATGTTTAAGTGCGGCGTATTTACCATCGGCCGGTGGGTTGGTTATGAAACCGCTTATCCTGGAAGCCGTAGCGCCCCCCAGCGCTGCCACTACGTAGTAGTACCTGGTCTCGTCTGCTGTTATGTCTCTGAGCGCGAACTGTGCCTCAGCCTGCGCGAACCATGTAGCCGCGGAAGACTCCCAAAACTCCGGCAGTTTAATTGCAACGGCGTTCGTAGCCATAATGTGTGTGGTTTCAGAAAACTTATCCGAAAACCGACGTCGGGGTCACCAGTGTAGAGCCGAAGGAACGGAGAAGACCGTAGGTTCACACTTTAGCCGTGTAGGCAACTTTCTTTAATCCACGGTAAATCAGAGAGACAACCAAACCCAGCTCGACTGAGCGGAGGTGGCAAGAATAAACAGAAAACTGGCTGGACAACCATAACTTAACCCTGCGTTAACCTGCCAGGGCAACCATGACTTAACCCTTAGTTCCTGGGTTGAATTCTGTCCCCAATACGTGTCCACCACACACTCATATTTATGGCTCTGTTAGCGACGGGCGTTGGTAAACATCGGATCACAAAGAGCCACGCATATCAATAGCTCTGACAACGACTCCTAGAGGATAAATACTGAGTCTCATCACCAGCCAGTCAGACTAGCTTGGTCTAGTCAGAAAGGCACGAACTGAGGAAGCCTCTTGGATGAGAGGCGAAACGTCTTCACGGATATATACCAAGTCCAGTTGCACTTGATTCAACTCCTTTGGATAACCATGACCTGCATGAATGAGAACATTCACAGACATGTTGATTATTAATGTTTCCTAATTGTGAATACAGGTTTAAAGGGCTAGTGCCTATATTTTTGTTGTTGAGTGAAACTCCTTAGTGCCTTAAAAGAACACTAAAAAGGGGTCTATTTTCATTTCATTTATTATTTTCTATTGTGAATAAATACATCTTCATGAAAGATCATTCCACTTTTCTCATTGTCCTGTTAATAAATATGTAATAAATAGAGGGGGTTAAAAGAGGTAAAAGTATTGAATTTTAGAGGGATAAGGTTAAAGTTTAAAATACATTTGCATCATAATATCTTAAGTTGGCAGACAATTAATACTTTACTTACCTTTAAGGGGTAACCTACATAAAAACAAAATCAGGTTTATGTTAAAGGACCCAGGGCGCTGTATCTCAGGTAAGGTGATGCCAAGAGAGCGCTACACTTAGATGAGAATATTATTACTTAGATGATAATTTTGGATTAGAATATATAGTTACATGTTGTATTTTTTAATTATATTTATTTTTTGCGTAGGGTCTTTTGGCGCCCCCGCTGATGCGGCGCCTGTGTGCATTGCACCCTCTGCACCTCCCCTCGTTGCGCTTCTGAACCCACGTATGTAACCACGCCTAACCCTAACCCCGGGGGGGGGGCTGTCCCCCCCCCCCCAGGGTTAGGGTTACATACGTGGTTACATATGAATTTGTGTGCATAACTTTTCGTACGATGTCGCACGAACCGTCCACGAGAAAAACGTTGTCCGGGTAGCTATTCACCCTTTGCACGTGACGTCACGTCCCACTCGCGGGGAATATGAACGCCATGACGGACGGCAGAAGTCAAATTTAAGACAAACAGGTACGTTAGCTATAGTTCGACATTTCGTTGTTTGAAGCTAGTTTTTATTTTACTTTTATTTTACTTTTATGGTACGATGGTGATTTCCTGCTGTCACGTGCAGTGTGCCATCAGGCAAGGCTGTAAGCCCAATCTAGCCTTTTACAGGGTACCTTTTGATGCCGACAGAAGATGGCGCTGGATAGCTGCTATCAATCGTAAGGACTGGCAGCCGTCCAAATACTCCCGGATCTGCAATGAGCATTTTTTACGAGGTAAGTTTCATATATAACGTTTTCTAAGTTATGTAACCTAAGCTACGTTACTTAGAGTCACGTCAAAACAAACTCTAAACGCTAATGCATAACCAGTCGTGAGAAGGGCTAGCTACTAGCTGGCATCGTTACTAGTAAGCAAACCCTACTTGAGTTTGTTTAGCTAATGCATAACCAGTCGTGAGAAGGGCTAGCTACTAGCTAACAACTGTTAGCCAGCCCTTCTCAAGACCGGTTAATGTTGAGTTATGACTTCCACTTTTCCCCGGACATGTCCTCTTTTCACGTCCTGTCCGGGGCGTCCGGGGGAGGGGTTAACTTTAATGTTATTGAAAATTCCTCCCAAAAGCAAATGAAGACATCTGATCCTTTTTAAAGAAGAACCAAAGTGTCAGTAACAGTTTACATATGATTAACTGAGAATGTTCTATAATTAATCAAAACAATCTTTGAAATTAGTGTGAGAATTATTTACTATTTAATGCCAACCCTTCCTTTTCCATTAGTGGCTCAAGAGCAGAGTTATTATAGTATAAGTGATATTAATGTGCTGCTACTTGTATTGTAGTAAGACATGAATATTATTTAGAAGCTAAACTAGCCACCGCTTGTCCAACTGATTTGTTTGTCTGTCAGGCATCATTTTATTCTGAAAATCCTGTCAGCAGCAGCCTAAGCAGCACAGAGACACAGACAGGTGAGCTGCAGCCTCTCAGGTGAGCTCTGATGTCATAGTGAAATATCTAGACATGAGTTCAGGAGTTGAATGAAACATTATACAAAGTTTTTGAGATAGTTTCAGCATCACTGTGGCTCTGTGTCATGAAATACACAAACTGAAAGACAGAATCTCAGTTGAGGATAGAAAAGCTCACAGCAGCTGTTACAGAGCAGCACATCACCTACAGGTTTCTATACATTTATGTCATAACATTTCATGTGACAAAGTTATGTTATTTTTAAATATTAAGTGTGGTCTCAGATTTAAGTATTCTACCAAAATAAAATGTAAAAATCAGAGAAAAAAAATCATGATAAAATTGTAATTTGCAGGTCAGCAAATGCATATTCAGTAGAGTGAGCATGATGCAGTGAGGCTCTTTATGTGCCTGGAAGACAGAGATACAGAGAGCAGATAAGTTCAAACCAAACCTACACCCACAGGACCATTAAGCATGTACTTAAATAATATAAATATGAATTTGCTATCCATACAGAGGAGGCCTACTTTAAATATATTCAAATTATAAGGTATCTTTGAGTAAACTCCGAGTATCATTGAAGTATCTCGAGGCTGGAGGCAGAGTGTCCTCTTTTTTGGAACGCAAAATATGGTTATCCTAAGTTATGGAGTAGCGACAGCTAATGCAAAATCAGTCCTGAGAAGGGCTAAACTGTTACCTCGCTTCGAGGTTGGGGGAGAGGGAGAGACAGACAGACAGACAGACGGATAATGGGTGGGTGACAGGAGGTTGAGAGGGAGAAGGAGGGAGAGGGCGGGAGAAAAGGAGGAGAGGGAGGACATGGAGTTAAAACATTAGGCTAACCTGACTCTGTCAATGCATTGATCGTTATAGGCTAGAGATAGCAGTGAACATGGTACTGTCAGGCTTTCATCTCAACACAATTGGATGTCTGATTTCTTTTTTCTTTTTATCAGGAAAGAAGAGTGATGACCCTTTGTCACCTGATTATGTGCCATCTGTTTTTGCGCACATGAAGACCCCTGAGAAGAGGCGAGCCCAGAAAAGTCTTGAGAAGTATGAAGTGAGAGAGGCCATGAGAAAAAGGAAGAGCCAGGAGTCATCGAAAACGAAAGCTGCCAGAGCACTCCTCGATCTCTCAGCTGAGAAGAATGGGCCAGTATTAGCTGAAGCTGAAAATGAGGCTACAGTCAGTGATAAAGGTACAAATTCAAAATGTGATGCCATGTGCCAAACAGACCTGACTTCAGAAGACATCGAGTCACTGCAATATGAGTGTCAGCAACTCCGGGGTGAGACCTTTACACTGAAAGAGAAGCTGAAGTCCTCGGATCTTCCTGAACAGGGTAGTTTCGAGAACAACGACAAACTGAAAACTCTTACCGGACTGCACCTCTTCTCAGTGTGAAGAGGGAAGTATTTTTGCTCATAAGAACAATAAAAGTCTGAGATTTATGTGATATTTTTTAAGTATTACCTTACATGAATATGAGAAATGGTCAGAGTGGACATGAGAAAATGATTGTAATTTAACAAAAACAGCTAAAAATATACAAATTGTATATTTATTTAATTGTATTTTGCTTCATGCTAACCAGTACACTTGAATCCGTGGCTTCAGACACTGAAAACATTACTGACAGTTTTATTATGCCTCCTTGTCCCCTTTGAATGTTGTGGACTCAAACTTAACACTTTCTATGGAATGACCCAAATGCTGGCTAGATGGCAAGACTGTGTAACCTACTATGAAATGGCAAGGAAAGTATGAGCTGCTTTTGGTTACAGTCGATTTGAGTTTTGATGGCATCCTAGGGGAAACAGGTTAAAAACATACACAGCTGGCTAGCTATGTCTTACCTTTGCCATTATGAGGTACATCCCCCTGCTGTGAGCGTAGCGCCGCGATTCTGTAACCCAACCAGCTACAAAGAACTGGTAAGCATCCAGACTTTTGTATGCTTTTAGGTCAGCACCTGTGTATGGGGACACTCCGTTGGTAACATAGTGGTACAGATCGTGTGGATTGAACTCGGGCAGACTGGACGATTTTGCTAGATCCGTGAACACATCGGTAGGAAGAAGGTACGGGTCGGTAGCTAACCCTGCTATCGCTAGCTTCTCCACATATCGCTCTTTGTGCCGTCCTACAAGGTGACTCACTTCACAGGACAACTCCACAACATTACTCTGACTATTGGTAGCCATCACTTAAATTTAAACTAGAATAGCTACTCATCCGTCGCAATATTTTTATTTGTTTTTGTTGTTCGCTTTTAAATTTCCCAGTCTATCACTTACTGCCGTCCGTCATGGCGCAGTCTCTCTCGTCACGTCATAATTGTGACGTGTCTGCAAAGGGTGAATAACGATTGAGATATATATTCTGGTATATTGAACATTTTAACGAAGACTCTTGGCGTAACTCGAAGTTGTTTAGTTATGCTCAGTGTTATACTAAATGTTCGAGCAGAGATTCCATGTTTTGTAGCTCTGAATGAACATTAACGCATGTTTTTGTGCATTTGTTGCTCATTTGTTGCTCATAATGATGGTGGTTAAACTAGCCGATCTCATTTTTCTCTTTCTCTTATCAGGAAAACCGACCATGGATTATGATAGTCCGGATTTTGTTCCATCCATTTTTTCCCATAGCACCGGAGACTGTGCAGGAAAGGTGGCAAGGTATGTTTCATGTCATGTATAGACGGGTTTTGTGTTTACAAACATTACTGGGTGCGTGCGCAGCCAGGGGGCAAAGCCGCTTTGGTAGCTCTCAAACGATGAGGTGCATAACCTTTTGAGAGCTACCAAAGCGGTTCAACAATGAAAATGTGCAACATTTTCCACCCATCCTTTTGGCGGTTTGTGCAGTTTATTGCACAACAGTTAGCGTCATCTCTGCTGTATCTGAGCTCTAGCTTGGTTAAAATCTCCGCGCTGTAGCTGCTTTCTGCCCCCTAGCTGCGCACGCATCTCTGTGATGACGTTGCATGGAAACCCTCCTATACTCGATGTGCAGCATATGGCCATTTAGTCGTCATTTGTAATATTCTAATCTGCCTTAGCATGTGAGTAAATAAGCTGTGTTTGTTTGGCCTTATGTTATTGCATTTTTATGCTTATTGGGTGCATTAACTTGATTGTGCTGCGCTGCTTGTCCCAGATATGGAAGAAAGAGAAGGCGGGATGGAGCGAAAGCCAGCCCCGCAGGAGAACCTGAGGCAGATCCTCTTGAATTCTCTGAAGGTATGTGCAGGCTATACTGTTTAGTGTGTGTGTTTGTGGTGGTTGGTTGGGTGACGGGAGTGATAGAACAACACACAGGTGTTCTGTGTGTGTGTTGTGTGCATTTATGTGAATGTTTGGTGCTGGCAGGGTTTTGTGATGTGTCGCACGTGGAGAGGCAAGTCATTTTTTCTGTGTTGCAGATGAAGGCGAGTGTGTAGCCAGAACAGAGATGGATCAACTCAACCTGCACCACAACCAGCTCCGTGGCGACTACGGGGCTGTGACAAGAGAAATGGAGGCCACACAGGAAGAGAATAGAAAACTGCAGGAGCAGCTCAAGCAGTCCAATTTTGGGTTTGATTCCATAAAGGACACAAACTCTAAAATCGGTTTCTTTACCGGTTTACAGTCATTGCAGGTTTTCACGTGGCTGTTGAACGTCATAAAAAGAAGCACACTTGTGCTGAAGGGTGGGTTGAGCTGGGAGAACCACCTCCTTTTGGTTCTAATGAAAGTCCGGTTTGGACTCACCAACAGAGACCTTGCCTACAGATTTGGGCTTCCATTCTCAACTGTATCAGAAATCTTAAGACAGTGGATTCCCGTGTTGTCCTCAGTATTGAACCCTCTGATAAGGTGGCCGAGTCAGGATGCAGTGAGAGCCAACATGCCGAAGTGTTTCAAACCCAAGTTTAAAAACTGTTGCTGTATTTTAGAGTACACTGAGATTGCTGTAGAGAGAACATACAGTCTAAGAGCCAGAGCTGAAACCTGGGGAAATCATAAGCACCAAAACACAATCAAGTACCTAACTGGACTAACACCAGCAGGCGCTATATCTTTTTTGTCTGAGGGATGGGGAGGTCGTGCCTCTGACAAGTTAATAGCTCTAGATTGGGGCTTTTTGGGAAAACTTGAGTATGGGGATGAGATCCTTGCAGATAGAGGTTTCCTTGTTAGAGAGGAATTGGCCGGAGTAGGAGCAACAAGAATCCCAGGTTTCATCAAGGGGAGGTCTCAGTTGTCAGGTTCATGTGTTGACACTTCACGCCAGTTGTCAAGAGTCCGCATTCACGTGGAGCGAGTTATAGGTCAGCTTAAAACCTTCCAGATCCTTAACACCGTGATACCCATCAGCCAAGTCGACATGCTGGATTATATTGTAACCATATGTGCTGGTCTCACCAACCTCAGGAGGACAGTGGCAGCCCAGTGACAACTGTGTTGAGACAACGTCACTATCACAGAGACGTGATTGCAGCCAAGTTTTAAACTTTAACAAATAAAACTAAACGAACACATATCCAACAATTCTGTCTCGAGGTGGATTATTAACAGTTTTTTCTTGCTTGTGAATCCTGAGTATTACTTCCAGCGTCTGCAGAACTGCAAGTTCACTTCTTTATCTGCATCCACATTTCCATTTCCCGGAGTATCTGGTGACGTTGACACATGCACAGCAGAAGTGTTGGCAGCAGTCTGTGCACGTGATCATTTTACCAAAGCTAGCTAGACTTTTGCAGTACAGACATTTGATCTCTTCAGCCAGGTCGGGGTCTTTGCATCGGCAGATGAGTTCTGGAAAGGAGGTGGTCCATGAAGAGGACTTCAGCATTGGGAGCAGTTTCAGAATCTCTCTGTAGCCGAAGAATGATGCTGCATGTTTTGATGCTATGGCGTTTATTCACTGCCAATCAGCGCAAGCAGATATCCACTGTGTGAACAAAGCCGCTTTCATGCACGCAAATTTCAACATGGTCCACACCACGAAATCACAGATGTCCATTTGACAAACACACATCTGTAGTTGAATGTGTGTGTAATATGGGTGGGTAGGTCGCAGAGCTGCAGTTTTCATCAAGGCAAAAGGACACATCAGACTTTGACCCCTGTAGTCCCTCCTGGCACTTGTAAGGACACACATCTCCAGCACGCCTGTTCCACAGCAGTCACATGAGAATAGCCCACCAGCAGAAGCAGCCAGGTATGGCTCATCTGCGTTCACTGTTAGACCCACTGCATTTAGATTAAAGCTCATGTGTCTTCTTCATTTCGTGCAGTATCTTCCATTAGCCTTCCCCACGTGACAGCTTGAACAGTGAGATCTGTGGATTCGTGTTGCATCAGCTGTTTAACAACACTTTCAGCTGACGTGTCCTGACATTTGACAACCCTGTGAACGCCACTGCTCGATACAGATGGGTTTCCTGTTTACAAACATTCCTGGGTGCATACGCAAGCAAAACCGCTTTGGTAGCTCTCAAAAGATTATGAGATGCGTAACCTTTTGAGAGCTACCAAAGCGGTTCAACAATAAAAATGTTCAACATTCCAAAGGGGTCACATGCCTTTCTGCCCCCTAGTTGCGCACGCATCTCTGTGGTGACGTTGCACGGAAACCCTGCTATACGTCCCACTCTGTGTATGTTCCATGTTGTGCACTTTACCTGCTCTTTCGTCACATCCTGCAGGTGTTCCAGTCTGTCAGTTTTGCGTTGCCTTCTCATTTTGATGTATCAGGCTTTGCAGTTCTCTTTGAGGTCAGCTGACGACGACGGGTCCCTAGCAGATGGATCATACATAGCTGTCAGGGGCTCGGGGAGTTCATATTCTGTTTCCGATGCTGTGTCTGAGTCTGCGGCTGTGTTGATGGATGCAGACAGGGCAGCATTTGGACATGTTTTTAAGGCCCTGGAGATCTTCAGCTGTAATTGCTGTGCGTAGGAAGAAATGTACAGTATGTAAGCAATATCACATGAGAGGGAATAATTTTACAATAATGCTATTAGTTTATTGTTTATCATTTAGTTCTGCTAACGAATGAAATTATGATAGGTTGCTACAATGCTACATTATAGGTTACTACAACGTATGAACTAGAATGTAAAAAGATGGATTATTAATTCGCAGGTAAAACTCTGACTGCATGTCACCATCAGTGCGTCTCAGACTAAGTACTGTTTGGAACAAACTTATTTATCTGCTGAATTAAAAACTGGGATCAAAGGGATTCGTGTGGAATTAGGATAAATCAAATCAAAATCAATTTTATTTGTATAGCCCAATATCACAAATTTGCCTTAGTGGGCTTAACAGCAACACAACATCCTGTCCTTAGACCCTCTCATCAGATAAGGGACAACTCCCTAAAAAAAAACATTTAACAGGGAGAAAAAATAGGAAGAAACCTCAGGGAGAGCAACAGAGGAGGATCTCTCTCCCAAGAGAGACAGCGTGCAATGGATGCTGTGTTCACGCAATTTACATAATACAACATTGAAAGAGGATAACAGAATTATAATGGACATAAAATTTGTGAAGAACATGATGCACAGGATGCCAAGCAGTGTCCACATGCAAACGGAACAGCCCAGGACCCAAGCCACGCGACCAGCATCATCATGTAATAAAAGAAAAACTTATGTGAGGTGTGGAAGGGCAGTCAGCATTCAAATAGCGACCACCATCACCACGGAGACCTGGGAGGAGAACCGACTGCACGTGCACAAAAGGGAGACTCACATGACACCATTCAAACACAGAAAAAGAGAAAGGAGAAGACATCATTCAGAGAGAGAAAAAAGACATGTTAGAGAAGCAGTGATTAAAGTGGGCCGGAGCTACCCGGATCCCGACACCGGCACTTCCCCTTCTCCCCCAAATCAACCGGAGCTGAGATCCGGCACTCTGTAGACAGGAGTAATTTCAACCTTTTTGTCACAGTAAAATTTAAAACAAAAAACATGATGCAGCCAATTCACAAGCATTACAAAATAAATTGCAAATAAAGTCGTTCTTCTATTTTTATACTACTTTACTTTTTCTAAAAGTTTGAATGATATCGCGTCCTCACGTGACCCGCTACCCGGATCCCGACACCGGCACTTCCCCTTCTCCCCCAAATCAACCGGAGCTGAGATCCGGCACTCTGTAGACAGGAGTAATTTCAACCTTTTTGTCACAGTAAAATTTAAAACAAAAAACATGATGCAGCCAATTCACAAGCATTACAAAATAAATTGCAAATAAAGTCGTTCTTCTATTTTTATACTACTTTACTTTTTCTAAAAGTTTGAATGATATCGCGTCCTCACGTGACCCGCACCTGCCTGCTGTCTGGCTTCACCAGACTTGACATCAAAAGAGACTGGCTTCACACTCACGGATCAGGGTCGGTTCACCGCACCAGGCGGACAAAACTCGAGAGAGCGTCAACCTGCTACCTGCACTATATCTTGGATTGGGGGGCATAAAGAGTGAGTATCTTCAGTGCATTTCCAATAGTTTTGTCTAGCTCTGCTGTGGTTTTCATTCAAGCAGCTAACGTTAGCGAACGTAACGTTAGCTAGCTATCTTCCACCCGGTAACGTTGCTAGCTAGTTGCTGACGTTGCTGGCTAGTTGTGGCACTTTCAACTAATACAAAAGACTGATTAAAATGCATTTCAATTTTTAAATTGAACATGTAGCCAGTGATTTTTTGAGCATGTAGTGTGTGTGTGCGCATGTGCTCGTAGGGTTAATTTCTTGATTTGAGACACAGTATTGAGGCCGACTATCACTCCCGCACTTTTGCCCACCTCTCTAATACAGAGATCCCCCACTTACCAACTCCCACTTTAACCCCTGTAGAGAAGAGAACAGTTTGCAATAGTCGTTTGACATAATCAATTAAGTCATCAACTAGTCATAATCTATACTCTGTAATCTATACTCGATAATCTCGTCGGCAGAACAGTGGTTGGTAAATTCATTGAGACAGACAACCAACCCGCCATCCAGTACAGGTTGTGAAGCACTCAACTTAAAGGCAACTAATTGTAAGCTATGGCAAAAAGATGAGTTTTTAGTTTGGATTTAAAGGACTCAACAGACTCTGATTGTCTGATGGCAGCTGGCAGGTTATTCCACAAGAAAGGGGCTCGACAGGAAAAGGCCCTGCCACCAGCTGACTTCTTTTTAACTTTGGGTACACACAGGAGCCCTGTATTTTGAGAACGAAGAGCTCGAGATTACATGTAATGTTTAAGGCGATCAGACAGGTGAGATGGGGCAAGCCCATTTAGGATTTTATAAGTCAGCAGAAGCAGCTTGTACTCTGATCTAACATGGATAGAAAGCAAATGAAGGGAGGCAAGAATTGGTGTAATATGGTCAAACATCCTAGATTTAGTTAGGACCCTAGCAGCAGTATTCTGAACCATTTGAAGACTTTTAGTACTAGCATGTGGCAGACCTGAGAACAGAACATTACAGTAATCAAGTCTGGATGAAACCAACGCATGTATTAGAGTCTTTGTGTCAGCCATGGAGAGAAATGACCGAATTTTAGCTATGTTACGTAAGTGAAAAAAGGCAGTCTTGGTGATTTCTTTAATGTGCTTATCAAAGGAAAGGCTGGGATCAAACGTAACACCAAGATTTTTGGCTGCCACACTTTGTGAAACTACAGAGTTGTCGATTGTTATCGTCACTTGATCAAATTGGTGTCTGTGTCTAGCAGAGCCAATGACCAGCATCTCGGTTTTATCTGAATTTAAAAGCAGAAAGTTAAATGACATCCAGTTTTTCCACAGTAGCCAAGCAGGCCTTTAAGTTAGTGATTTGAGTATGATCCTCAGCCCTTATACAACTGAGTATCATCAGCATAGCAATGGGAATTTATTCCATAACTGCGTATAATTTGGCGAAGAGGTGTAATGTAAAAAGAGAACAGTAGAGGCCCAGAACTGAGCCCTGAGGCACACCATATTTAACATCAGAAAAATGTGATGTAATGTTATTACAGTAGACACAATGTGTTCTTCCAGATAAGTAGGACTTAAGCCAAGAGAGAGCTAAGCCAGAGACACCAAAATTACAATTTAATCTATCTAAAAGTATACAGTGATCAATGGTGTCAAAGGCTGCACTGAGGTCCAGTAGTAGAAGCACAGAAGTGGAATCAGAGTCGATAGCTAGTAAAAGATAATTTACCACTGTGGTCAGAGCAGTTTCAGTGGAGTGACAGGGCCTGAAAGCCGACTGAAAAGGTTCATATGGATGGTTTTCTTTTATATGGGTCAAAAGTTTTTGATACACAACTCTCTGTAGTACTTTAGAGAAGAATGGGCGATTAGAGACTGGTCGATAGTTATTAAGAGACCCTGGATCATGGTGCGGTTTTTTAAGTAGAGGTTTAACCACAGCTGACTTAAAACTGCTGGGAACAAGGCCAGTAGTAAGAGATAAATTAGCGTACCCGGCTCCTAATAAATTGGTTAAATTACAAACTATTCTTAAGTAGAGGTATGGCTGATCAGCAGTTATCAATATTTATTCTTTGTGCTTCAAGTCTGAGAAAGTTCTGACTGCCAAGTTCTGACTGCCAATGCGCGCGTGTGCTCATAACTCTAGCTTATTTCATTTCATTAGTTTTTCCGTTTGGACCCTAAAGGCTCAATTTGTACACTCTCGGAGTTAAATCAACACTCGGAGTTTAATTAACACTCAGGAGTTTACTGTGTAGTTCATCAAGAACGAACGCGTTACACATCACTTGTGTAGCCAGTTGGCTCTTACCTACTTGGTATATTTTGGGGTGTTGGTGCGTGATGGACCTTCGGCAAGTCGGTGAGTTGTCTTTTTGGCCGGGGGAAGTTGATCTTCCTGAACTTTTGTGACTCCACATTTTTTCTAGACATGTCCTTACGCTTATTTGTTTTGGAAGTGCAGGCAGCCTCCTCAGTGCGTCTCCTTCCTGTCAGCTCCACCTGACACGTGATGGCTGCAGCATGACTGCAACAAGAGGCGAGACTGGAGCGATGGATAACTTATTAATAAAAGTGGGTGAGATAAGGATCTCAAATTATCTGCTGTGCGATACCTACCCTGCCATGCATGTGCAGTTAGCTGTTTGAATGTGTCCAAGGTCCTTATGCACGTAAACCCAGGCATCATAAGGTTTAGTCTTTTGGCCCTGTCTTTGGCTAGGTAGGACACCTGCCCCGCGTCATAAAACTTCACCGCTTGCACATGACCAAAGTACGTAATTATATGTAGCTAGGGATTTGTATGCTCACAGGTTTTCCTTGGTATAAGCACTGGGCTGCCAGTACTGAACCACAGGCTGGGACTCAAAACGCAGACTCAGTCTAAGTTCACAAAAACTAGTCCTTTCAATCAGAAGGAGATCGGGCAACAGTGTCCAAATCGGCAGGCGAAAGGCAGGGTCGAAAAGGCAAAAAAAAAACAGGTCAGGAAACTATAGGGCTCAAGAAACTCACACAAGGAGAACAATGCTGGAAGGCTGTCACAAGGTACAAGACGAACTGGCACAGAAGGAAGGGAAATCCAAGACTATATACTCTGGAGGAGGGAAGACAATGAGACACAGGTGCAACACATTAGGGCAGGGCAGGTAATCACACAGGAGGGTGACACATGAGGGCAGGAAGTAAAGGACCTGAAACGAGACAAGAGGTGAGTATAAAAATAAAACAGGAAATATAAGACAAAGAACACTGGGAGAAACAGAAGATAACTGAACTATCCAGACGGGGCGTGACATGTGCTTCTCAACGAGATATGTGTACGTATATATCGGGCCATACGATTGCTGGCCACTTGGACACATCTAAAACCCATTCGTTGTCTGGGACAGTGTGGGGATCTGGTAATTTCTCACCATTACTGAAAACTAATTAGGGGTCCAAGCAGTGACAGTTGCGGAACCCTATTTTTTTTCTAAGGATTATTATTATTGTTGTTTTCGCAAAACGCTATAATAAGCACATTTATGTTTTGGGTCATATCTCTGGCTTTGTTTGGATTTTTTGAGAAATCTTTTTTTCCCCTCTAATTCATTCGATGCTCCCGAATCTCACGCACACGTTCACGCCATTTCCGCCTGCCAAATTTTCCTGCAATTTTCAAAAAACCGAAAGTGAAATTAAAATGAACAAGACTGAGGCTGTTCATTCGATTCGCATTACATTTGGTGTGTGCCATCTCCACACAATGCTGATAAAAAGTTGTTAAAAGAATTTTGATATGTCATTCCATTTCGACGTTACACTTCAATCAAAATTTAAGGTGTGGCTCATAGTGATTCTATTGACTGTATCTAGTGATGTGCGTGTCCAAACTTAACGAAACTTGTCAAGCACAATCAACACAACATTTTTTGGAAGCAAGCCACATTTTTTGAAATTTCGTCCATATGGGGTGCTAAAACTGACACATGTCAATATCTCAAAAACCGCTTGAACTACTTGGACCCATTTGGCTACATTACCTAAAATGCCGATTGGCTGGATTACCAAAATGGCCGCCAAACAGCCAATCAATATTCAGTAGCTACTATTTGCTAGTGTGAATGGCCGATATTCATGAAACTAGACAGGCTTATTCTTTGTGGCACATAGAAGCCATGTACCAAATATGAAACAGATCGGACACATGGGAGCGCTACAGTAAGCAGCTGCAATACTGCTTGGACCCCGTTAATCGCCACTTGCGGCTATATTTTATTATTGTAATCGGCGCGGTCCGAGCTACCCAGGCTTCTGACGTAATCTGTGCCATCCATTTCTTCACTGTCCTAGATCTTGCTAGCTGTCATGCATATCATGTACAGTATGTTTACAGTAGCTGTCAAATTTCATTCAAATTTGTCAGGTTGTATGGTAGCTTGTCGTAAAGATTTTTACTTTGGTTTAGTTAGTTTTTTGACGTTACCACCAAGCTCGCGATATGAACCAATAGCACGAGGATAAACAGGCTCAATAACCAGTCAGGTAAGATTCATAGGTATCAGCAACCCATAAAGGTTTCTGCTCTTTTTATTAAAAAAAATATTTGATTAACTTAGTGGGGTGATTTCATTCAGAGACCGATAACTAGCACTAGATAGCCTAACTATTGCTAGCTAACATTTTGCAAATTATATTAATATACAAATGAAAGACAAAAAACAGACCGATCCATCTCTGATATTCTATTATTAAGTGAGCAAGAACTTACAAACAATGCGAAATCTACGTTGATTACAACTGTTGATTATAATCTTCTGAGAGCTACCAAAGCAGATTTGCCCCCTGGCTGCGCACGCACCCAGTAATGTTTGTAAACAGGAAACCCGCCTATATAAAGACCCCCCCCCCCACACCCACCCACCCACCCACACACACACACTGCCAAGTTACTTAACACATGCTTTCTAATACACACCCTGTGTAGGATGGTTTGTGTAACATGCTGATTTATTGTAGTGTGAGTTATTAGTAGTAGTATGAGTTATTAGTAGTAGTGTGAGTTATTAGTAGTAGTATGAGTTATTAGTAGTAGTATGAGTTATTAGTAGTAGTGTGTTATTAGTAGTAGTATGAGTTATTTGCAATAGTATGCATTATTAGTAGTAATATGAGTTATTTGTAGTAGTATGCGTTATTAGTAGTAGTATGAGTTATTTGTAGTAGTATGCGATATCAGTAGTTGTATGAGTTATTTGTAGTAGTATGAGTTATTTGTAGTAGTATGAGTTGATACATGTGGATGGGCTCAGACAGAACACATATAGAAGACAGAACACAGATAGAACACAAATAGAAGACAGATAAAAGACAGAACGCAGATAGATCATAAATAGAAGACATATAATACATAGAATACAGATAGAGATAGAAGACAGATAGAACACATAGAAGACATAGAACACAGATGGAAGACAGATTCAGCACAAATAGAAGACAGATAGAATACAGATAGAACACAGATAGAAGACAGAACACATAGAAGACATAGAACACAGATAGAAGACAGATTCAACACAACTAGAAGACATAGAACACAGGTAGAAGACAGATAGAAGACAGATAGAACACATAGAAGACATAGAACACAGATGGAAGACAGATTCAACACAAATAGAAGACATAGAACACAGATAGAAGACAGATAGAAGACAGATACAACACATAGAAGAAATAGCACACAGCTGGAAGACAGATTCAACACAAATAAAAGACAGAACACAGACAAAATACAGATAGAACACATATAGAAGACAGATAGAACACAGATAAAAGACAGATAAAACACATAGAAGACAAATAGAACACAGATAGAAGACAAAGAAGAAATAGCACACAGATGGAAGACAGATTCAACACAAATAAAAGACAGAACACAGATAGAAGACAGATAGAACACAGACAAAATACAGATAGAACACATATAGAAGACAGATAGAACACAGACAAAATACAGATAGAACACATATAGACGAAAGATAGAACACAGATAGAACACAGATAGAAGACAGATAGAATACTGATAGAAGACAGATAGAAGACAGAACACAGATAGAAGACTGACAGAATACTGATAGAAGACAGATAGAAGACAGATAGAAAACAGAAGACAGATAGATGACAGATGAAAGCTTCTCTAGCTTTGTGTCAGTTCCATGATCTGCTCCATGTTTCAATTATTTACAACATATGTATCGTTGGTCTATATACATGTGTAGCTGATTGACCCATAACATACATGACACTGAACATATAAATTGGCTAAGATGTACTTTTTAAATCACTGTGCATTTTACCTTCTAAATCCTTCAGCGTAAACGTATTTACTAGAAACATCCCCACGCTGCAGTCCCCCTTTCACATCAACGTCATGACTTATTAATTAAATTTTTTATTTTTTATTTCAAATGTAGATATATATATGGTATGAAATAAAGACTGGACTTGGGTAGTGGGGGACCCCCCCCCCCCCTCAATGTGTTACTTTCATTCGTTTCAAATCATTCAATTTGATTGTTCTTTCATAAACTAAAAGCCGTGGGTTTATTGCCTGCTTAAAATGATTGTGAGCACTTGTCATATAAAACCATGGCCTCGGCAGGTATTAGAAAGATGAGGGTTTGAAATCTGTAGGATTGCTGTTTGGTAATATGAAGATGGCTTTCAATTCTGGAATTGGTATTGCTTAGCTGGCAGGGTCTTTCCCTCTGTCATTATTAAAACTTTACAGCCGTGTGTGAGGGGTGGGGGTTGGGTGTTAGGTCAGGGTACATTAATAGTGCATTTAAATATGTTATGACACATTTTGCTCTCCTTCCTTAACCACTTGTCAAATCCACCCCGACTGTTTTGGAGAGAGGCCATATGGATAGATGCAGCATGTTGGGCATCTGTAGATTGAATCGATGAAGCTGAATTTGTGAATTTATCTTACTAGCAACACTACGGCCTCTTTTCCACTAGAACGGTGCCGGTGCCGGTGCGGAGCCAGTTCTCCCTTGGTGCCTTTTGAGAACCGGCTCGCATTTCAACAGGTTTGAGAACCGAACTGAACTTGACGTAGCGGAAGTTGGGGTAATGTCCGCAGGGGGGAGGGGGATCATGGTGGACAGAACACATTTGCTTGGCTTGCTTTTTATACCGTTACTTTAAAAAAAAAAATTATGATTTTTCAAATTTTTCTCCCAATTTAGTGGCCAATCGATCCCTATTTTAGTTCAAACACCCACCCTCGTACTGCATGCGTTCACCAACTGCATCTCTCCGGCCGGCAGTCTCGAAGGAGACACCTCCCCACTTTCGTGACAAGGCCACTCCAGGCCAAACCACTGCTTTTCCCCCCACACAGAGACGCATTCATGTGACGAACACAAGCCAACTCCGCCCCGCTCCCGAAGACAGCGTTGCCAATTATTGCTGCTCCATCGAGTCCGGCCATAGTCGGATCTGACGAGACCCGTTCCCCAGTGGGTAACTGCATCGACACAAAGCCGATCTTAGACCGCTACACCACCACGGACCTCTCAAAGTCACTTTTAAAGTCATTACATCTAGCATTTGAAGGTTGCCTGCATGTAGCGACCGCAGACAGCATTCATAACAGATGACGACTGTGTTCCAGATGACGGGTAGGTATCGATTTTGAGTTTGTTAGCCAAACAATGGTTTTGATGCAATGCCTTACAACTGCAATTACAAGTAGTTGCAAATTGTTTGATACATATGCCTTTTTGCTATTTAGATTTTGAGGCTCCTCAGAAGAAACTAAACGGTGCTTTACTATGAAACGAAACATCAATAGACATGTGCCAAGGGTTAAGGGGGGGGGGTTTCTTGCGGTAGCCCTTCCCATAGCCACTGACGTCAGGTTCCAACTTCTGGTCTAGTAATTTTGTGGTGCCGTGCCGGTGCCAGCACCAGTCTTTTTTTGGTGGAAAAGCATGGAACCAGTTCTAGATTAGGCACCAGCACCGGCACCAGGGCGGTGGAAATATGGCAAAAAGACTGTGGGCACCCCTTCTAATGAATGGATTTGGCTATTTCAGCTACATCCATTGCTGGTAGATGCATAAAATCAAGCACACAGCCATGCAGTCGCTATAGGCAAACATTGTCAGTTGAGTGGGTCAACTGAAGAGCTCAGTGACTTTCAACCCTGTCATACTTTTCCAGCAAGTCAGTTTGACAAATTTCTGCCCTGCTAGATCTGCCCCGGTCAGCTGTAAGTGGTAATATTGTGAAGTGAAAACACCTCCGAGCCACAACAGCTCAGCAGTGAAGTGGTAGGACACAAAAACTACAGAACGGGACTACCAAGTGATGAAGCGTAGCGTGTAAAAAATGTCTGTCCTTCCTTCAACACTCATTACCCAGTTCCAAACTGCTGCGGGAAGCAATGTCAGCACAAGAACCACTCATCAGAAGCTTCATGAGATGAGTTTCCATGGCCGAGCGGTCGCACACAAGCCTAAGATCGCCATGTGCAATTTCTTGCGTTGGATGAAGTAGTGTAAAGCACACCGCCATTGGACTCTTGAGCAGTGGAGATGCATTGCCTGGAGTGAGGAGTCACACTTCACTATCTGGCAGTCTGACAGACCAATCTGGGTTTGGTGCATGCCAGGAGAACACTACCTACTGAAAGCATAGCGCCAACTGTAAAGTTTGGTGGAAGTGGAATTAATGGTCTGGGGTGGTTTTCCATGATTTGCGCTTGACCCCTTAGTTCCAGTGAGAGGGGAGTCTTAACCTACAGCATACAATAACATTCTCGAAAATGGTTTGCTTCCAACCTTGTGGCAGTTTGAGGAAAGGCCTTTTTCTTTCTTTGGGATTTCCCCCCCCTTTTTTTTCCCCAATCGTACCCGGCCAATTACCCCACTCTTCCGAGCCACCCGGTCACTGCTCCACCACTCTGCCAATCTGGGGAGGGCTGCAGACTACCACATGCCTCCTCCGATATATGTGGAGTCGCCAGCCACTTCCTTTCACCTGACAGTGAGGAGTGTCAGCAGGGGGACATAGTCACACTATTCCCCCCAGTTCCCCCTCCCCCTGAACATGCACCCCAACCGACCAGAGGAGAAGTTAGTACAGCAAACAGGACACATACCCACATCCGGCTTCCTACCTGCAGACACGCCAATTGTGTCTGTAGGGACGCACGACCAAGCTGGAGGTAGTACAGGGATTTGAACCTGCGATCCCCATGTCAGTAGACAATGGAATAGACTGCTACACTGCCTGGATACCTGGAAAGCCCTTTTCTGTTTCAGCATGACAATGCCACCATTTATAAAGCTAGGTCCATAAAGACATGGCTTGCTGAGTTTCGTGTGAAAGAACTTGACTGTCCTGCACAGAGTCCTGACCTTAACTAAAAGTCCTGACTTTTGTGGTGGCCCCACCCAGTGCTGTTCATGCAGTGTCTTTGTCCACTTCTCAGTTTGTGTCTTTGTCTGATGTCTGGGAGAGCTGGTTCTGGATCGGCTGGGGGAGCTTGACCTACTGCATCCTGTTGGCCGGGGACCACGGCCCTGCCCAAAGAAGAAACACTGAGGGTGGTCTGACAGGATGCAGAAGCGGGGCAGGCTAAGCTAACTGATAGCCCATGCAGACCGGCAGTTCCGATAACACCGAGGGTGGTCTGGCGTCGGCCTCGCCTGGCGTTGACTGTGTTTTTGGTGTCATTGTGTTGAGTGCGAGGAGATTTGTTGAAGGTGTCTGGTTGGGAGAGCTGGCGTTGGATTGGCTGGGGGAGCCTTGTCCACTGCTTCCAGTGGGCCTGAGGATCACAGCCCCTGGAAACACCGAGGGTGGTCTGACAGGACGCGGAAGTGGTTCAGGCTAAGCTAACTGATAGCCCATGCAGACCGGCAGTTCCGATAACACCGAGGGCGGTCTGGCGTCGGCCTCGCCTGGCGTTGACTATGTTTTTGGTGTCATCGTGTTGAGTGCGAGGAGATTTGTTGAAGGTGTCTGGTTGGGAGAGCTAGCGTTGGATTGGCTGGGGGAGCCTTGTCCACTGCTTCCAGTGGGCCTGAGGATCACGGCCCCTGGAAATACCAAGAGCGGTCTGACAGGACACGGAAGCGGGGCAGGCTAAGCTAACTGCTAGCCCATGCAGACCGGCAATTCTGACAGTCATCCTGGCTGGAGTTTGCTCTTTCTCTCTCTCGCTCAGTGATTTATCTATTTTTCTTTATTTTGCAGTTTGGATATATGTGTTGTAGGTTTTGGCTATGTTTTTGTCTTTGTGTTGCACTGCTGTGGGCTGGGGGAAACGATATGTCGTTTCATTTCATGTGCGTACATGAAATAAAATGACAAATAAATGTTCCTGCTTAACTCCATCCAACACCTTTGGGATAAGTTGTAATGCTGCCTGTGAGGCAGGCCTTCTGCCCCACTTCAGTGCCTCACCTCATTAATGCTGCTGTGGCTAGATGGGCGTGAATCCCTGCAGCCATGTTCCAACATCTAGTGTGAAGCCTTCCCAGAAGAGTGGAGGCTGTATAGCAGCAAAGGGGGACCAAGTCCATATTAACACCCTGGGTTTTGAAATGAGATGTTCAGAAAGCAGATATGGGTGTGGTGTTTGGGTGTTGACATACTTTTGGCCATGTAGTGTATGTCGCACATTTTCCATTACAAACAGTTTTGGCCCCTTCTCCATAATGTTATTCATATTTGCTCCATGTTATTTTTCTTTTGAATAGAAATACCGACTGGTCAAGTCTGTTTGCTCTTATGTAGTATGATAGTATTGTATAATTGTTATTCAGCATGATCAAATGACAGTTATAAATACGACTTTTTGACTCCAATGTGATTGAAAGTAGGCGGTTTTGCATATTTTAATACAGACAGTGGGATAACCCGAACATTTGTGCTGTATGTTTTTCATTTCATCTTAAAACCATCAAAAACAGTTATCAGCCTGTTGGTTGCGAACATGTTTTGAAATATGCAAATAAGCTGCGTAAGAACAAGAGCACGTGTCTCTGAAATGTGAAATGAGCCCGTATCTGATTTCCGCTGCTCGCGCTTGTCATGTCAACAAGACAACGAGTCTCACGGTACCTTCAACACTTGGGGGTTTGGCACCTTATCAGTTATCAGTTATCAATTATCAATTAGAACTGTTTGCTCTGCCAACTTTAACTGCACCCCGGGGCAGCAGAAACAGGGGCTATGGAAGAGATGGGAAGGAATGGGAGAAAAACTGGAGTACTGTTAGACAATATGGTTCTGCCAAAGCCCTAACTGTGCAAACTTGTCATACATCTAGTCATAAAGTTATACATTTGTCTATAAACTTTTGCAGATGTTTGAATATACTGTGTGCTAACTGCCTTCTTATGAAGTCTCTGGGAATCCTGGGAAAACTGTGATTTCATACCCTAAAAAAAGGCTGCATTTGGTCGGGCGTCCCTACAGACACAATTGGCCGTGACTGCGGGTGGGAAGCCGGATGTGGGTAAGTGTCTTGGTCGCTGCACTAGCGCCTCCTCTGGTCGGTCGGGGCGCCTGTTCAGCGGGGAGGGGGAAGGGGAGATAAAGTGTGATCCTCCCACGTGCGACGTCCCCCTGGTGAAACTCCTCACTGTCAGGTGAAAAGAAGCGGCTGGCGACTCCACATGTATTGGAGGAGGCACGTGGTAGTCTGCAGCCCTCCCTGGATCGGCAGAGGGGGTGGAGCAGAGACCAGGATGGCTCGGAAGAGTGGGGTAATTGGCTGGATACAATTGGGGGGGAAAAAGGGGGATAAATCCAAAAAAGAAAAGGCTGCATGATGATATCTCAGAAATGTTGAGCCTTGGATTAATAACTTCCCCCATAAAGAACGGATGTAAACGGCGTTTTACAGCTGGGAAATATGATTTAGGGTCTATTTTATTTTTCAATATTTATCTGCTCCTTCAGTACCTTTATGGAAGTGCACACCAGTAAAAGAAATTAAGAAAGGAGCACCTCTCCTTGATACGAATGACGTCATTATGAGACTAGCACGTGGCATGTACAGAATATTGCGAATTAATACATGTTAGTTTCACTGAGACAGATTCAGATTCACATTCGCACAACTTTATTTATCCCAGAGGGGCAAGTGAGTGGGTGTGATATACCCCGAGTGTTGCTGGCTAGAGACGAAAGTAACGGAACTTCATGACTGGAGGATTTAGGTTAATAAAGTGACAAGTAAGCAAGTAAAGCTTTAACTGTCCATTCTGTGGGGTTACGTAAAGAACGGAATAGAATGAAACATGGTAATGATATGTTGACTAAGGGACTTTACTTCTCACTCAGTGCTGCAGTGTTTCCAAAGGAAGAGTCTTGCAAGACCCTGATCTCAGAACCGAACTCCATCCATTATCCGAACCACTTATCCTGCTCTCAGGGTCCCCGGGATGCTGGAGCCTATCCCAGCAGTCATTGGGTGGTAGGCGGGGAGACACCCTGGACAGGCTGCCAGGCCATCTCATACACACACACACACACACACACACACACACACACACACATTCCTACCCAGGGACAATTTTTTTACGGCTGGTTCACCTGACCTACATGTCTTTGGACTGTGGGAGGAAACCGGAGCCCCCAGAGGAAACCCGTGAAGACATGGGGAGAACATGCAAACTCCACACAGAGGATGACCCGGGATGACCCCCCCCCCCAAGGTTGGACTACCCCGGGGCTCGAACCCAGGACCTTCTTGCTGTGAGGTGACCGCGCTAACCACTGCGCCACCGTGCCACCCAGAACAGAACTCACACCTGATAAAGGTTCCTACAGCATAAGATAAAGGCCATTCTGTATAGGGTTTGTTAATTTGTCTACAAATCTGTGTGGAACAAGCAACATATACCATAACACAATCTCAGGCACAGGCCTTTTCACACAGGCCTGCACAGACATACCTGCAGATACAGACATGAAGACCGGCACAGACACCAAACAAGCTCTTCTAGTCCATGGGCCAGAGCCCAAAATTTCCTATTTCGGTACACTCAAGGTGGCAAAACTTACTTATAATTTTTGAAAGGATCCATGTCTGTAGATGATATTTTGGTATGATAACCATTCCTGAGTGGCAGCTGTATCACAGTTATCAGCTCATGAAGTTAACCACCCCCTAAAGTAAATTGCATTTTAGACGCTGGTGCATATCCTGGTTTGGCCTCATGGTCAGGACATTTTTCAATGTTCTATAATATTGTCTTTGGTATCATTTTAAAGGGGACCTTCTTAGCTTTCATTCAAGCCCTGTTGTGGATATTTCTCACAAATATAGAGGTCACTTGAGCTCTTCAACCCGTCAATAACACACATCTTTCTGCAATGTTCGCCTAAACTATATACTTTCTTTTAGCCCTGTGGCATCTAGGAATATCAGGGACACAAAACACAAAAACTGGAATACTCACAGGACTGTAAAGATTCAGGAAATGTATAATATACCCATACTATTTCATTGTGTGAGGTGATTGTGAACCTTAAATTAGAAGGGCATTATTACTAAGAAACTAACTAGACCAAAGCCAGTTAGTCCATGGGTCAGACCAGATATCAATATCACCCAAGGTGACACAACTTCACTGGTGCCATTTTATTTGGTACACTAACAGAAGTAAAATAATACATGATAACCTTTCCAAATGAGCAGCTATTTCATTTTTCTTTCAGGAAACCTGTTTCTGTGCCTCTCACCATTGTGTATTTGCCCAGATTTTTACAAATATAGCATTTCAACACCCCTGGTACTGATTAGCCTAGCTTAAACTCTGGGACAGTTCTTAGTTGGCCAACAACCAAGGATAACCAGTACTGTGTACTTCCATTCATTGTGCTAAGCTAGGCTAACGTGCAGCCAGATAGCTTTCTACTAAACACATAGAGGAAACTGGTATCTATCTTCTTGTCTCACTCTGGAGAAGATTGTAAGCTAATTTCCCATAATGTTAGCATGTTCTTTTAATGTATATGTTAATATGATTAGTTAAAGTGGCTACGAGGAACTTTCATCTTGTGTTGATTTTAGCGGCCTCATGTGGACAAAATACAGCTGTTGCATAGCAACTAGGTAATGTATCTATTTGTGGCTATGTAAGATAAATAATGGTAATATGACGCTGGTGAAGCAAAGTAAACTTTGTTTTAGTAGTGTTCATACACCTAAGTTACATGTATTTGTATGTGGCAGGTGAAAACTGACTGAATATGGCCACTGGTGAACAAGCAAGTTTTTACCCAATACCAAAGCTCCCATGGGTGGGTGCATTATCCACTGTTCTGATGATACAGATAAGCTGGTTTCACTACAAAGTGTCGACTCATGGAGAACTCTGCTCAGGGCAGCTCAGATACGAAATCATGCACCAGTTTTGAAACTGGCAAAAGACATTCCTGAGGGACAGATTCCAGCAATCTACTACCACAGAAAGTGTCGCAGTATCTTCACTATGAAGCAAATTCTTGATGGCCTCCTTGCAAAAGAAAAGAAAAGTTGTGTCTCTGCTGAAGAGAAACAATGTAAGAGTGTAGCTCGACATGCTCCAAGTACATCTAGGACTTATGATGCAGAGTGCATATTTTGTCAGAAAAACAGCAAATATTCCAAGAGACAGAATACGAGAGAAGTACTGGTGTAGTGTCGAGAACTGCGAGCTGATGCAAAGATCAGGAGTGCAGCCACAAAGAAAAGGGACAGCAGAATCCTTGCCATTGTGAGTAGAGACCTTGTAGCAGCTGAAGGGCACTACCACAGGTCATGCTATAGACTTTACACCAAAGAAGAGGTTTCCAAAGGAGAGGTTGCCAGCAATGAAGATGATGATGCTGCAGCCCAGTATGAAGCTGCTGTGAATAAGGCATACAATGAGCTGTTCCTCTTCATCAGGATGGAGCTTTTAGGCAATCCTCAAGTGATGACAATGACTGATCTCTCTTCTAGACTGGTAGCTTCAATGAACTCCCAAGGCATTGCCCAAGTCAAGGAATCAACCAAGAAGCACATAAGGCGAAACCTGGAGAGTGAGTTTGCTGGAGCCTTGCAGATATTCCCTGATGAGAAAGGAAAATTCCTCCTCTATCCCGATAACTTGTCCATGAGGGAACTTGCCAAAGAAAATCAGTCTCTCAAAAGGGAGCTGCAGACCCTGAAAAGTGTCAGTGCACAAGATGTTATAGCCAAAGCAGCCATCAAATTGAGAGCAGACATTAAAAGTCAAGATATTCCTCAAACCTGGCTGCCTGAAGTCAAACCAGAAGCAGAATGTCCTACCATTCCAGAGTCGCTCATTATCTTCCTGTACTCTCTACTCACAGGCTCAAATGATCCTGATCATGCATCCCAGAGAGTGCAGTGCCTTCTGCAGTCATTTGGCCATGACATAGTATATGCAGTGACATGTGGAAATACCAAGCCTTCCAAGCACATTGTTCTGCCATTCAGTGTCAAATCGTTGACAGGAAATGTAGAGTTGATAAACATCCTCAACCGACTTGGTCACAGTGTGTCCTATTCACAGATGGAAGAGATCAACACTGCCCTGTGTCTCCAGAAACTCTCATCATCAGCGAGTGGCATTGCTCTTCCAGCTAACATCCATCCTGGCATATTCACAACTTTAGCCTGGGACAATATCGACCGTCTTGAAGAAACTGTCAGTGGTGAGGGAACATCTCACAGAGTCAATGGGATTGCTGTGCAAGCAAAGCCAGTCAACCCACTTCCTGTCCAACCCATGCCCACTGTTCCCAAAACAAAGAAGAGAAGCATTGATGGACCCCCACCAATGTTACCAACTTACAATGCTGAACAACGGGTAGGGCCACCACAAAGCAAAAAGTCAGATGCCGATACTGCAGCCAATACTAAGCTTGCCAGAGAGAAAAACCTTCTTTGGGTCCTAGCACGCATGTCACAACAAGAAGAACAGTCAGTCAGCAGCTGGACAGGCTTCAACATCCTGACTCGAGGAGAGATGACGGTCATCCCCGACAATATAGGCTATCTGCCTACCATCAATGCTCCAGCGACACAAATGTCTACTGTCAACGAGGTGCTTAACCAGTCACTGAGCATCATGCAGTGCTTAGGCCTGAGGAAGATTGTCTGTGTCTTTGACCAAGCCCTGTATGCGAAGGCTGTCGAGATCACATGGAAACACCATGACAAGTTCCATGATATCATCGTTAGGCTTGGGGTATTCCACACCATCTGCACACTGCTGGCAATAATAGGAAAGCGTTTCCAAGGTGCTGGACTCAAAGACCTCTGCATTGAGTCTGGCATGATTGCAGAAGGCTCAATTGCTGGTGTTATGGATGGCCGCAAGTACAACAGGGCAGTGCGACTACACAAGCTCCTGTATGAGGCTCTCATGCGACTGACCTTGAATGGTTTCCTGTCCTGGTTGGAAGAAACTCACAGGAATGACATGGTTCACCTGAATGAGACACTGAAGACCATTGACAGCCTTGGGAAAGAAGTCTCACAACATGCTTTGAAGGAGGTCCTCGAGAACAGCTCTTGTACACGCATCATGGATCTATTTGAAGTCTACCGTGAGTTCCTTAGAGGTGGAAACGGCAGCCTCTCGAACTTCTGGATGTCCTATTTGGACATGGTTGAAATCTTGTTGGGGCTCATCCGAGCATCCAGAGAGGGAGACTGGATGCTACACTTGGCTAGCATTCGAGCAATGATCCCATGGTGCTTTGCTTATGACAGGATGAATTATGCACGCTACCTCCCCTACTACTACGCCCAGATGTCTGAGCTGCCCATCACACACCCAGATGTGTACACAGAATTCATGGAAGGAGGCTTCTCAGTCCAACTGGGCTCCACCAATCCCTTTGGCCGAATCCCTGTTGACCAAGCTATAGAAGAAACGGTGAACAAAGACACCCAAACAGCTGGAGGGACAAAGGGATTCAGCTTGAAGCCAGGAGCTGTGACCAAATATTATCTCACAGCTGAGTATAGAAGCATGTACCTCAGACAGCTGAGAGACCTGACAGGTCAAGGCAGGTGCAAATGGTCTCATCCAGATCTACAGAGTCCAAGGATCAAGAGAGATGAAGCAGATGTCCAGTCTGTCATGGACCTTATGGAGAATAACTGGCTCAATCCTATGTCCCCTGATGAGATTGATTTGGTTAGCCTCTCCACTGGCAACATGGCTCCACCTGATGTGACCATAGATCTCTTGAGAGCTCTTGAGAAAGGAGAAGAGGCCTACCAAGCATTCCAGCAAACAAGGTTAGATGCAGACCCACCACCTGTGAAATTCCACGACAAGATGACCAAGCAAAGTCTGAAAACATTCTCCAATGTCAGCACAAAACAAGCTCATGGAAAGAAAGCACAGGATGTGGTTCTGAAGGCAGATATAAACCTTTTCAGTCACATGATCCTGGTGGCTGAAAGCAGGAAGGTGAATCTGAAGGATGTCCTTGCCTACCCATTGGGCCCACTACCATGGGCACTGGCAAATGCTGATGGGTCCTTACGAAAAACAAACAAGGCTGCACTTGCCAGAGAGCTTGAAAAGAATGTATCTCCTGCAGAAGACATCCCAATCCCATCTACTTCCATCATTGATGGGATGAGCCTGGTCCAAAAAATGAATGGCAACAACAAAACCTTTGCACAGGTGGCAGAGTCAGCCTTGACCCAGGTCCTCCATGAGGGAGCACAGAGTGGGAGGATTGATGTTGTTTTTGATGTCTATCACCAGACTTAGATCAAAGATGCTGAACGACTGAACCGGGGTGGAGACATCACTCTCCAGTACAAGAATCTTGCAGGGGGACACCACGTCCAGCAGTGGAGAAAATTTCTGTGCAGTTCCTCCAACAAGACCAGTCTCATCAAGTTTCTGGTGGAAGAGTGGAAACTCCCACGATACAGAGCTATGCTGCATGGCAAGGTGTTGTACATGACCTGTGAGGAAACCTGCTACAAGTTGACAGAAGATGGGTGTGAGGAAGCAGCAGAACTGGACTCCACACATGAAGAAGCTGACACCCGTCTGCTCCTGCATGCATTGCATGCAGCAAATGCGGGCTCAAAGTCAGTTATCATCACAGCTGAGGACACTGATGTCATGGTGCTTTGTCTTGGCTTCCAGAAGGACATCACCTGTCCCATCTACCAGAAGTGTGGGACTCAGAACCGCACACGGTTTGTCGACATCACCAAACTGGCAAGTTCACTTGGAGACAGCATCTGTGACAGCCTAATTGGCTTACATGCCTTCACAGGCTGCGACGCTGTCAGTGCATTCGCTGGTCGAGGGAAGCTGAATGCCCTGAAGATAGTGAGAAAGCACACTTCCTGCCAAGAGACTTTTAGTCAACTGGGACAGACATGGAATGTGAGTGATGAGCTGTTCCAGAAAATTGAGCAGTTCACCTGTCGGATGTATGTTGCTAATAGCAGCACTGCTGGGGTGAACAAACTGCGTTACCAGCTCTTCTGCACCAAAAGGGGAGAGGTTGAGTCCAGCCAGCTGCCACCATGTAGAGACTGTCTCTTTATGCATGTTCAACGAGCCAACTATCAGGCAGCAATATGGAAGTGCTGTCTGCAGGCTAACCCTGTGGTGCCAAGCCCTACTGAGTATGGATGGACAGACGATGAAGGCAAGCTGGCCATTTACTGGATGCACTCCCCACCTGCACCAGATGTGGTCTTGGAAATGCTAACATGCAAGTGTGTGCATTCATGCAAGATGCCAAGCTGCATGTGCCTGTCAAATGGACTTCCATGCACAGACATGTGCAGGTTACAGACCTGCAGTAACCAAAAACAGCAGGATGGTCCAGAACTGGACTTTGAACTTGGGGAGTCAGATGATGAGAGAAACGAGCAGTTTGATGAATGACAGTGTGATGATTCTGATGGTATTACTGTGGTAGTAGTCTATTGATGCACATGATGTTGATTCTGGACTTGGTTACCCAGAGCTTGATAACAATAATGTAACCATATTCACATATACCCATTACCCTACCCATTACCATTACATATACCCACTAATGATATGGGATTACATGTATCATTGACTAAGTATATGTAAATGTCAATGTTGTTTAAAATATTAAAATAGTTCATTACCTCACTATGGTATTCCTTTTTATCATGTATTTTGATTGTGTATTTAAACAAATGTATAGAGACCAGTTTGTGACCTAACTGGCTTTGGTCTAGTTCTCATTTAAGGCTCACAATCACCTCACACAATGAAATAGTATGGGTATATTATACATTTCCTGAATCTTTACAGTCCTGTGAGTATTCCAGTTTTTGTGTTTTGTGTCCCTGATATTCCTAGATGCCACAGGGCTAAAAGAAAGTATATAGCTTAGGCGAAAATTGCAGAAAGATGTGTGTTATTGACGGGTTGAAGAGCTCAAGTGACCTCTATATTTGTGAGAAATATCCACAACAGGGCTTGAATGAAAGCTAAGAAGGCCCCCTTTAAAATGATACCAAAGACAATATTATAGAACATTGAAAAATGTCCTGACCATGAGGCTAAACCAGGATATGCACCAGCGTCTAAAATGCAATTTAGTTCAGCGGGTGGTTAACTTCATGAGCTGATAACTGTGATACAGCTGCCACTCAGGAATGGTTATCATACCAAAATATCATCTACAGACATGGATCCTTTCAAAAATTATAAGTAAGTTTTGCCACCTTGAGTGTACTGAAATATCGTCTGGCCCATGGACTATTCCTGTTTTTTCAGGGTTTCTTCTGGACTTGGACTCCAGCTGAAGCCTCCACACAAAGCAACCTTTCTTCCTCCTGCTGTTGCGGAACAGTTTTACCAGATTTAATTAAACATATTTTAATAATATTTTGCAATAGTTCTGTCATGGTGAGTCAACCTCCTATGACCCTTCACCTCCTGAATTGTGCAACCCCCTCATAAAATAGAGACGCTAACTGGGGCAATTGTCACTAGGCGATAAAATACTTGTAAAACTCATTGCTTCCAGCTCATAATTCGAGTGAAATTGAAATGTTTGAAATAGGACTACTACAAAATCCCACGAGACTTCTGTAACCTCATTGTTCTTTAACTCACGTGGTGCGGTATGATTGAATTCTCTGTGGACTCTTGTAAAGTGAATTAAGCGGTAAAGTTCAATGCCTGACTGATGCAAAGCCCTGGGCTGATGGACTGCTTACTGCCAGGCACTTCTCATTTTAACCGATCCAGATTTTGACCAAGCATTTCTCGCAGGCGCCCGTGTTGCCAAGGTCCCATGAATCAGAATCCGAGTCAGAGTCAAAATACTTTATTCATCCCCGAGGGGAAATTGGGTTTCCAAGGTATTGATGAAAGCGTTTGACAGCAAAAACAATAGCCAGCCCTTTGTCTAACTCTAATGAATATTCCTTCTCAGCTGCTGTCAGGGTACGTGAAGCAAAACCAGTAGCTTCTCTGAACAGTCTTCCATGTGAGAGGACTGCCCCGACTCTGCAGGGTGAGGCTATTGTATTTAGAAATCACATCAGGACATAGCGCTGTCGCTCGACACAACCGATACATTGCATTCTTTATTTAGACTGACACAGCATCACAGGCAGACCCGATCAAACAACCCAGAGCCCGCAGGCATCACCAATCGATCCCAGCACAATAGAACGGCACCAAATCAAATGCAGCACTGTCGATGTGTGCAGACATAACATCCCCCCCCCCCCCGGCAGGATTTCAAACATGAAAGGTTGACACAAAGTCCTCTAGGTGGCCAGGGCGTAAACGTGTGCGAACAGGTCACGCGGCGGCCTGAGGCTGGGCAGGCTGAGGTGGGGAGGGAGAAGGCAGGGGAAGCTGAGGCCCAGGAATGTCTGGGGCCCATGTAGGAGCTGCATGAAGCCCCGGGGCGTCTCGCAATGCTGAGGGAATGGCTAAGGTTGTGTCACCAGCTGTGTGTGGCGGAGCTGACACCTTCCGTAGACGACTGGAGTGCCACCGAGTGCCATCGCTGAGGAGGTAAGTGGCTGGGCCCAGCTGACGGGTGACTTGGAGAGGAGAGGACCAGTATGAAGCCATTTTATTGTCCCTGTGGGGCCTGCGGACCCTGACCCAGTCTGACACATTGATGTCTGGCACCCTGGTTCGTTTTGACTGGTCAAACCGTTGCTTCATCCGCGTCTGCTGACGAGTGACTGAGGCTCTGACCCCAGAGGGAGGTGCCTGGGGTGTGGAGGGGCGGAGCCTGTCAAGGGGCATGCACAGTTCCCGGCCTAGCATGAGAGAGGCTGGGGAGACGCCTGTGGTCGAGTGCTGTGTGGCCCGATAGTGCAGCAGAGTGTGACGGATGGCCTGCGTGAAAGAGCACCCTTGGGCCATGTGTGCTCTGAGGCCGTTCTTCAGTGACTGGTGAAAACGTTCAACGCCGCCATTGGCCTGGGGGTGGTAGTACGCAGTGTGTATATGACGGATGCCCTTGCTTTTGAGATAAGCAGTGAACTCAGCAGAGACCAGCTGAGGGCCGTTGTCAGTGGTGGTGGTCTTTGGGAGGCCCCAGCGAGAGAAAAGAGAGTCCAGGAAGTCAATGATGATCTGTGAGGTCACAGTGCCGGAAGTGGTGAGTTCAGGCCATTTTGAGTGTAGATCGTAGGCGACCAACATGAAGCGTTGGTGGTGGGGAACTCCATGGATCTCACCACAAATGTCCAACTGCAGGTGTTCCCAGGGCTGAGATGGCCAGGCGAGAGGTTGCAGGGGTGGGGGAGCCTGGTGGCCAGTCTTGCCACTCACAAGGCAGGCAGAACAGTCCTTCACCAGAGCCTCAATATCTCTGTCTATCCCCGGCCACCACACCAGGTCTCAGCAGCGCTGTTTCAGTTTCACAATGCCCAGGTGGCCTTCATGCGCCATATTCAAAACACGTGCACGGAGAGCAGCTGGGACCACTGTGCAAAACCCACGTGCCATGCAGGTGTCGTTCCAGCAGGAGAGCTCCTGTCTGACTCGGGCGAACGCAGCCAGCTCCTCTGGGACCTTGTGAGGCCAGCCGTTCTGGATGTAGGTGCGGAGCTGGGAGAGGACAGGGTCCTGTTCAGAGGCTGCCCTCAGCTTCTGCAGAGAGACAGTGGCCGGAAGGGGTGTGTGTAGCATTTGGACAATGTCCTTTTCCACACAGTCAGTGTCCGTCTGTGGAGCTGGGGTGGAGACGGAGCGAGAGAGCAGGTCGGCGACAACATTGTCTCTGCCTGGGGTGAACTGCAGGCTGAAGTTGTACTGGCGGAGGCGGTCAGACCAGCGGTGCAACCTCAGGGGTTTGTGGCCTGTCCCAGATGTGAACAGCAGCGCTGTCAGGGCCTGGTGATCTGTCCTGAGGGTGAAGGAGCGGCCATAGAGGTAGAAGTGCCACCTTTCACAAGCCCAGATACAGGCTAACGCCTCACGCTCACCCACGGAGTACCGCTGCTCGGTCAGGTTGAGGGCACGGGAGGCGAAGGCGATGGGCTTCTCCACACCGTTCTGGGTTTGAGACAGCACAGCCTCTATCGCTGTGGCTGATGAGTCACAGGTCACAAAGGTGGAGCTGGAGATGTCGAAGTGAGCCAACACTGGTGGTGAAGTCAGTTGAGTCTTGAGATCACGCACAGCGTCACTGCATGCCTTTGACCACACCCATGGCTCGTCCTTACGCAGCAGCTGGCGCAGGGGGGCTGTGGTCGCAGAGTACTGGGGAAGAAACCTCAGGTAGTAACTTGTCATACCCAGGAAGGAGGCGACCTGGGCAGCCGAGCTGGGCTCAGGGATGGCCTGAATGGCGTCCACGTTGGATTGTAGTGGAGTTACACCGCTCGCTGACAGCCGGAACCCCACGAACTCGATGGCTGGCACAGAGAGGACACATTTCTCATCATTGAGAGTTAGCTTGTGCTTGGACAGGGCTGCGAAGACCATGTTGAGGCGCTTGTCGTGGATTTCACTGGTGGGCTCGTGTACCACTATATCGTCCAGATAAATGGCCACGCCCAGTATGCCAGCCAGCACGGAGACCATGATTTTCTGGAAGCAGCTAGGGGCGGAGCTGAGACCGAAAGGCATCCTGGTGTAGCGAAACACTCCTGCATGTGTCACAAAGGCTGTGAGGTTTCGGCTGCTGGGGTGGAGGGGCACCTGTAAGTACCCCTGTCTGAGGTCGAGCTTGGAGAACACCTCACAGCCATAGAACTGAGCAGTGAGTTCTTCTGAGGTGGGCAGTGGATACTTATCAGGGACCACTGCCTTATTTACTGCACGTAGATCGACACAGGCACACAGGCCCCCCGACTTCTTCTTAGCCACTACGAGGTTTGAGACCCAAGGTGACGCGTCCACTGGTTCAATGATGCCAGCTTCCAGCAGTTGTTGCAGCTCGGCAGAGACCCCATCACGGAGAGCCAACGGGATGCGGCGCAGTGGTTGGATGACAGATTTCACAGCAGGGTTGAGGAGAGGTTGATGGGCGAAGGCGGAGAGGCAGCCCAGCCCCATAAACAGCGATGGCCACTTCTGCTGCCAAGGTGTGGCAACAGTCAGGATTGCTGCCCCCCTTGTGTCTAAGAGGGAGAACCCCAGAGCGGAGAACAGGTCCAGGCCCATCAGGTTGGCCCCACGGCGTGCCACATGAAAAACTGCATTGGGCACCAGCTTGGTTCCATAGCGGACAGTCACTTGGAGAGAGCCAACCAGATCGATTTTGGAGTCACCATACCCACAGAGGACAGCTGAGGGTGCGGACAGTGGCAGTGAACCGAAAAATTGACATTCAGGAGAGACACACCTGCACCGGTGTCCAACAGCAGGGGGATGCACACATCATTAATGTTGACTGTGCATGATTTGAATGACACTGGCCCAGAGCTCACCTTGTGAATGACGGCGGTTGAAGACTGGGGGGGTGTGGCCCTCTGACCCAGCCGGGGAAGATCGACAGACGTTGGCAAAGTGATTTTGCTTACCGCAGCTACGGCATGTCTGGCCACGGGCAGAGCAGTTCTGAGCCCTTGAAACATGAGACAGCGATCCACAGTTACCACAGGACTGTTGAGGGCGGGGCCGAGAATGCCGTCGTTGCAGTTGCAAGACGTCCCCAGTGGAGTCGGCGCCCGCCTCGCACTGGCTGGGTTGCGTCCCGAGGGGCAGCCGTGAGTAGAGGGAGGAGTCGTTGGCAGCTTGACTGGAGGTGTTCACTTGCTGTGTATTTAGCATAGCAGCACACTCAGCTGCTCCCTCAACCTGTAGTGCGATGGTAATTGCTCTGGGCAGCAGCAGATCGTCTTTTTCCAGCAGGAGAGTCTCACGAACCTTTGCGTTGTTGGTGTGTTCGATTAGCTGGTCGCGAACCATCTCATCCTGAAGCGCGCCAAACTTGCATGAGCTAGCTAGCCCTCGCATATTAGCTACATACTGCTGCACAGACTCACCAGGCAGTTGGTGTCGCTGACGGAATATAAATCGCCGAAGGAGGGCACTCTGTGGAGCAGCGAAATGGGTGCTCATAAGTCCCACAGCTTCGGCTTGTGACGTTCAAGCTTGTGACGTTCCCCAGAGTCCCGAGCACACGATGACCCTCTGCTCCCATGCAGTGTAGCAACAGAGCCGTCTTCCTAGCCTGGCTCACGTCGTCGAGCCCTGAGGCGATGATGTAATTTTCAAAACTATGTAGCCAGCGAGTCCATGGTACCGGAGGCTCGCCAGGTAATGCCAGGAAGGGGGCAGGTGGTGGGAGAGAGATATCAGCCATCCTCGTCGCCAATATTGTATTTAGAAATCACGTCAGGACACAGCGCTGTCGCTCAACACAACCGCTACGTTGCACTCTTTATTTAGACTGACACAGCATCACAGGCAGACCCGATCAAACAACCCGGAGCCCGCAGGCATCACCAATCGATCCCAGCACAATAGAACAGCACCAAATCAAATGCAGCACTGTCGATGTGTGCAGACATAACAGAGGCATCACATGAAAAGGTAATCTCCTTGTCTGGGTCGTAGTGAACGAGCAGCTTTGCTGAGTGGAGGAGGTCTTTCACTTCCTCGAAAGCTTCCTTCTGCTCTTCACCCCACTATCACTGTGAAGCAGCTTGTACAGCGGGGCCAAAACCTTGGTGAGGTCAGGAAGGAACCCGCCGTAATAATTCACTAGGCCAAAAAAAGAAAAAGAAAAAAGATCTGAGCTCATGGACGCACTTGGGGCTCAGGGCCTCCTTGATAGCTCTCACTTTGTCTTCCACTGAGCAGAGCCCCTCGGCTGAATCCAATGAATCCAAGATGGAAATGCCCTAATGGCCTTGTACCACGACCTGTCTGGACAACATCATGGCTGGAGCTGGAAGTCTCATATGGAGTGTGCTCCATGGAGTTCTTGAGCCATGGAGTTCTTGAAGCGGGCTGGGCTTGCAGCCAACTTGAGGAAGAGTGCTGTTGGACAGAAGGAAGTACAGCACCGTGTCTGTGGGCAGTGAAGTGCAGCCATCAAAGAGCAAGTTTAAAAAGAACCAGAGCATTAACTATTTGGAGCTCGTTAGTTATTACAGGTGCTGAGCCGACCAGCCCCCTTACGCTCACGTAGTTCACGATATGGTAAGTTATTTCTTAGTGTTGCTTTTCCCTCGTCGCCAGTGTTATTTATCCACATACCAGACAGCAGAAATAATCCGACTGCTCAGTAACCATCTACATCAGCTCTGTTTATTTTCCTCACTCTTTTTAACATGCCATTTTCTTACTTCTACTGCCCCCCCAGTGGGCGGCGGACTAACTACAAGCTATAACACCAACCTCGCCCAAAATGGTGTTAAACTTATATGTGCTGTTATAATGGGGTTAAACATAATTAGTGTAATGTAGGTTGTATCAGGGCACAGGCATGGGCTCAAGTCCATGAATACTGCGATGGCATCCAGCGCTTTACCTGTGCCCCCGTCCATAGGGTTAGTGGTTGTGTCAGGAAGGGCATCCGACATAACATTTTGCCAAATCAGTATGCAGATTGAGAAGACCATACCGGATCGGTCGAGGCCCGGGTTAACAACGGCTATAAGAACATCTGAATCACACACATCTTTGAAGGGTTGATCAATGCTAGGCAAGTGACCTTTAACCTTGTCAAAAAACTGCGTAGAACCAGAGTCAGAAAACGAAGAGGAGTATAGTGGCTTATATTTGCTATATTCTTTGACTCAGAGGATTCAGATTGTGTTTTTTATCTGTCTCCTTTTTTCAAGTTGAAAGAAGTAAGCAGAATTTCTTTTGCCTTCTTCCATCCACCTGGCCCGAGACCTCACATATGCTCCTTGGGCTTTTTTTTTTTAATGTAAAGCCCATCTAACATAGACTGCAAAGCCACAAGATTGTCACTACGTTCATTACCGTTGTTATTGTCCCGATTATTATAAGTATACATGCAGATGTCATTTAGCAATGTACGTTCATACTCTGTTTTAGCTGCACAGATGTTTACTAAAGCCAGTGGAGTGCTCCCGAATCTTGTTCTTCAGAAACTCACATTTGCTGCAATTAGAGGAGAGTTGAACGTCCTTTTTAATTTCAGAAATCAGTCATCTAATATTGGCACAATATTCCTCATTTTCAAAAGATCATTAAACTTCCAATGGCCTTTGGAGTTTAGAGGCGTCATGACTGGATTCAAAACTGCCGAGACTAAACAATGGTCAGTTAAAGGGGCCTGTGCGATGGTAGAATTAAAGGTAGCCCTCTTCACTGCCTCTGTACCATGCCAAAAATCAGTTCTCGACTTGTTGCTTGCATCAGGTTTAATCCTAGAGAACCGTTTTTCATTGGGATTTAAATTTCTCCAAACATCACGCAAATTGATTTTACCAGCACTGAGAATGTGGTGGAAGAAGACCTATCACCTCTACTCAAGTCTACAGACTGTCAAGGGACTGAGTTGAGCTAAGAGATGTTTCACCATGTCAGAGGGAGGTAACGACAGCTGGGCGGAAGAGGAGGAGGTAGAAGAAACTGATACTATTGAACAATTGCAGGCCAAGCTCTCTGATCCGAGTAAACAATATGATAAGGCTATGGAAGCGATCGCCGCTTTAGGTCCGGCCTCAAGTAGGTCGTATGTATAAGTGCCTAGAGAGTGCCAGATCCAGCCTTTTAGTGGGGATCCAGGCAAAGATGGCGGCTCAGTTGATGAGTTCATTGAAGAGGTAGAACGTGTAGTCAGGGCCAGAGGTCAGAGTCCTCGGGACCAGGTTGATTTCATTCTATCTCTCCTAAGAGGGTCTGCGTTAGAGGAGATCAGACTATGCACAGACGAGGAGCCTAAAGACCCTAACGAGTTGTTTAGTTTGCTCCGGGAGGCTTATGCAGAGAAACGCAGCGCAGCCCAGCTGTTACAAGCTTTTTATGGTCGTCGACAAAGGGAGGATGAGACGTTTCAGGAGTACTCGCAAGCACTCTCCCAGGTCCTACGGTTAGCCCTGAAGCAGAGAGCAGATGCAGTGTCAAATGCTAAGATAGCAGTCAGGGACCAATTCATTGAGGGTGTGCGAGATTACTCTCTTAGAAGGGAGCTAGCTACGCAGAATGGTTAGGGAGAAGCCCCAGTCCACTCTGTTAGACATACGTGAGGAGGCCATTGTTTGGGCTCTTGAAGAGAAACCTAGTGACGCCAAGGTTGCTAAGAGCAGGCAGGTAATGTGTGACAGTACGGGGAGAGCGGGTCAGTGCTCTGGTAACTCACAAGAAAAGCAAGCTGCTACTCTAGAGGACATTGTTAAGGTGGTTTCGGAGCAGAGGAGAGCTATAGGGGAGCTAACTATCGCACTGAAAGAGGGCCTCGCCCTCAAGGAGGGACAACCCAGAGACAAGGGTGGGAAGCCTAGACTAAAGCCCCAGTTTACAGAAGATGGGAAGCCCATTTGCTTCAGATGTAAAGGGGTGGGACATATTGCAAGGGAGTGTACACAGCACAAACCAGAAACCCAGCATATTACCACAAGTGCACCCACACAGGGAAACTAGCGACCTCGGAGGCCAAGAGCCGGGCCGTCCGAGGTGAGACTGAAGGCTCTAAAACTCTTGATCGTAAAAAGTTTCTTGAGCGGGTAGTAGGTGAGTGTCAGGAGGTTGTAGTCCAGATTGGTGGAGTGCCAGTTAAGTGCCTGTTAGATACAGGGAGCCAGGTTAGCACCATTTCTGAGTCCTTTTTCAGACAGCATCTACTAGGGAAGGAGGAGGATGTCATTCCCACAGCCAAGTGGCTCAAGTTGACTGCAGCAAACTCGTTACCGATCCCCTACATAGGTTATGTGGAACTGGATAATACCCGAGTGTGGCTTCTTAGTTGTAAAAGACCCAGAGAAGTCAGCGACAGGAAAAAAAGAGTCAAAATCATCACGAGAAAAGAGTTTTCAAGAACAGGTGCCAGGTCTTATTGGTATGAATGTAATAAAGAGATGCAAGCAGTTGGTTACGGCAGAGTTTGGCACAACCCTTGGAGGGGAATTAGATCTAGGCTGGAGAGAAGTATTCCAGAGAGTACAGACATGTGAGCTAGTAGAAAAGACGTCTGCAGTCAGGATAAGAGGCAGAGATGCAGTACACATACCAGCTTGGTCGGTTGCTACAGTTTATGCAAAAGGCAGCAAACTAGCATCTGATGGTAGCACTTACGTGTTGGAGCCGACAAAGACACCCTTGCCGGGTGATCTTGTTGTAGTGTCCACCTTAGTAGAGGCCACTGCAGTGTTCCCAGTGCAGGTGGTGAATTTTTCTCAGGAGGATGTATGGTTGCATCCCCGGACCAGGCTAAGTATATTGTCTCCCGTGGAGTGTGTTGACAATCACCAGACAGAAGTGTGCTTTCAGTGTATCTCTGCTGATCAGGAAGAAGTGAAGGTCGATCAGCAAGAGGGACAGGCAGATGATGACATTCAGTCCATACTGGACCAGCTACACATGGAGGGTACAGAGGAAGAGCAGGCCAAGTTAGCTGTACTACTTTCTCAGTATGCAGAGGTGTTTGCCTTTCAGGATGAAGATCTAGGTTACACCGACCGAGTCAAACACGAGATCCACCTGGTGGATGACGTCCCCGTAGCGCAGCCCTACCGCCGTATACCCCCCACACAGTATAATGAGGTTAGGGAGCACATAACCAAACTTCTGAAGAAGGGTGTCATCCAGGAAAGCACTAGTGCTTATGCCTCTCCAGTGGTTCTGGTTAGAAAGGCTGATGGTAGCCTACGGCTATGTGTAGATTATAGGAAACTAAACTCCAAAACCCGACGTGATGCATTCCCATTGCCCCGTATCGATGTGTGTTTCGATGCCCTACATGGTGCCAAGTTCTTTTCCACTATAGATCTTGCTAGCGGGTATCACCAGGTAGCGGTGCACGAAGATGATAGGCCTAAGACAGCATTTACAACCCCCTTTGGGCTGTACGAGTACTCTCGTCTGCCTTTTGGAGTTTGCAACGGGCCAGCCACGTTCCAACGGCTTATGCAGGTGACGATGAGTGACTTGGTGTTGCAAACTATGCTTGTGTATTTAGATGACATCTTGGTGTACTCTGAGACTTTCGATGAGCATCTAGGGAGACTGGAGAAAGTCCTGCAGAGATTGAGGGAGACTGGACTCAAGGTCAAGGTACAGAAATGTCACTTTCTGCAGTCAGAAGTTTGGTTCCTTGGTCATCAGATATCAGCTGAGGGGATAGGGACCGACCCTGATAAGATAGCTGTGGTGAAACAGTGGGAAGGCCCCAGTACCGTAAAGGACTTGAGGTCCTTCCTAGGCTTCTGTAGTTATTATCGGAAGTTCATAGAGGGGTTTTCTCAGCTGGCAGGGCCCCTACATGATGTGGTCAACTCGTGTCTCAGGAGCACCAGTCCATCCCGGTCTAAACAGCTGTTTGGAAGTTTATGGACCACAGAGTGCCAGGAAGCTTTTGAATTACTGAAAGAGAAGCTCACCTGTGCCCCGCTGTTAGGTTATGCTGATTTCTCTCTTCCTTTCACTGTTGAGACAGATGCCAGTAGTTTAGGATTAGGCGCAGTCCTATATCAGCAGCAGGGTGAGAAGAAAAGATTGATCGCTTATGCCAGTAGGAGACTGCGTAATGCTGAGAAAAATGACAGAAACTACAGCAGTATGAAATCGGAACTGCTTGCCCTTAAGTGGGCCGTTTCCGAGAAGTTCAGGGGTTACCTGTTAGGTTCTAAGTTCACAGTCATAACGGACAACAACCCCTTATGCCACCTGAATACTGCGAGGTTAGGAGCCATTGAACAACGCTGGGTGGCTCAGTTAGCGATTTTTGACTTTGAGGTCAAATACCGCTCAGGTCGCTGTAACACCGCTGCTGATGCCCTGTCTAGGCAGCCGTTAGCAGGGAGCCCCAGCCAGATGTAGACGACCTAGAGTATGATGATTGCATAGCTATTTGCAATTTTAGGAAGGGAACCGCTCTAGGCCCAGAGTTAGGGACTGCAGGGGCCAAGTGTTGTAGCATAAGACAGGTTCGAGCCTCAGAGGCCTCTGGTACTGACGGGAGGGATGAACAGGGTAATACCCCTACCTTGCCCGGGTACTCCAAGGAAGAGCTACAGCAGTTCCAGAGCACAGATCCCACGCTCAGTACATTTAGACAGTTCTGGGACAGGAAAGAAAAGCCCACCTATAGAAAGAGAACCAGGTTAGCCAAGCCTGTGGTGTCCTTACTTAGACAGTGATGCCAGATCAAGGAGATAGATGGCTTACTCTATCGTGTGGTGGATGATGCTCATGTGGGCGAATGTTGTCAACTACTGTTACCTACCTGTTTGAAAGAACCAGTCCTGGAGAGTGTGCATGATCGCATGGGGCATCAGGGAATAGAAAGAACACAGAACCTTCTGAAACAGAGATGTTTCTGGGTGGGGATGTATGACGACGTAGAACAGTAGGTTAAGAACTGTCAGAGATGTGTCCCCACTAAGATGCCACAGCCCAAGATACACGCCCCTAGAAAGTCATTTATAGCCACGCGACCCCTGGAGGTAGTTGCTGTGGACTTCACCATCTTAGAGCCTGCCTCAGATGGTCGAGAGAATGTTTTAGTGGTGACAGATGTGTTCACGAAGTTCACTCAAGCGTACCCTACTCGTGATCAGAGAGCAGACACCACAGCCAAGATTCTCCTCAGAGAGTGGTTCATGAGGTACGGTGTGCCTGAGAGATTGCATTCAGATCGGGGGAGAAATTTTGAGAGTGAAGTAATTGCAGAGTTGTGCAAACTGTATGGCGTAAAGAAAACTCGCGCAACACCTCATCACTCCCAAGGGAATGCACAATGTGAGAGATACAACAGAACTCTGCATGATTTATTGCGTACTCTACCGGCAGAAAAAAACAGCCGTTGGCCCGAGCACTTAGCAGAGGTAGTCCATGCCTACAATGTGATACCTCATTCGACTACTGGCTATACACCGTACTATCTACTTTTCGGGGTCCATCTGCACCTCCCAGTAGATGCTCTGTTAGGGCAGGAGCAAGTGCATGATCAGAAACATGATTGGTTAGTGGTGCATCGAGAGCGGTTGAATGAAGCACATGCTAGAGCAAAGGAGTACGCTGAACAGAAGGCAGCAGAAAGGATCGAGCTAGACAAACACAAGGTGTACTGCCCCCCAATCGGTCAGTTGGTGTATCTTCGTCACAGACCACAGAGCAGGAATAAGATACAAGATGCATGGAGTCCTACTGTTCATAGAGTGGTGGAGATCCAAGGTACTACGCATGCTGTGGAGCCTATGGAGGGTGGTCCGGTTAAGAAGGTCCATAGAGCGGATCTTAGACCATGTGTAGGTCCTGTGCCTGCCCCCAGGAGGAAGACCCCTCGTGCCCCTGTCGTGACACCTGTTCAGGCTCCTTCTGAGGCTGTCCCGGTCTACACAGACCCTGAGTATGTAGTTTTGGAGGAAGTCCCTTGTCCAAGCTTGGGTCAGGGGGTAAGTAGAGAGAGAGATGAGATTACTGATGATCAGGACAGAGGGGACACAGCGTCTAGATATGGTCCTGAGCCGGTGGAGGTAGAACCTTCTGGTAGGGAAACAGAGTTAGAGACACCTGTTTCTGTGACTGATGTACGGGCACCTGTCCCTGCACCACGTAGAACTCTAAGAGCAAATGCAGGGGTACATTCAAACCATCACCATGTCCCTAGGTCAACATGTAATTCTATTTCACTCAGTCCTGATGTGCTGTCCCAGTTGCTAACGAGTATGGGTGCTGTATTCTTCAGGGAAGCAGTGAAGGAAGTGAAAGCTACGAATTAAGTCACCGAGGACGTTGACCTTTTAGCAGGGGAGTATGTAGCCGGGTGGGGATTGATTTCTAAAGTAAAAACCACCAGAGGGCGCTGTGCCTTGTGGAGCCCCCCCAGCGCGAGCTAGAACAGCAGAGATTAAACCGGAAGTTCCGTTTTTTTTCGTCCCTTCCTCAAGTACGCTGGAGTGATCAGCTGTGTTTCTAAGAGCTTGTAAAAGAGGTAACGTTCTATGTTAAAATGGTATCTAATGCAAAACATATCAAAAGATTCATGTTAATAATGCTGTGTTAGATGTAATATGTGAGATCTGTTGCCGATTGTAATGTTATACTGTGTGATGTTCGCAGATTTATTGTTAGAGCGTTTCCATGTGTAACGGATAGCCAAGCAGAGTTAGGCATCCATCACACCATGTGGGGGAGGACCATGTAAAACGCTATACTTGTGAGTGTTAGCTAGGCTAATCACATTTATTAGCTACAGATGTTGTGTTTGGTGGCAACTATCTTTGTACTTTTCATTTGTTTTATTTATTTTCGTGTAACAGGGAGGACCCTGCAGTTGTTTATTGTGCAGTTATTTTATTTGGTTATTTTCTTTCATTTGATTAAGCACTTGTATGCTAGGTAGTTTCCACTGGCTAGCTGCACAAGAGATTAGGCATTTTATAGGCTAAGACCCTGAGATTTATGTTGAGCAGTATCATTGTTGAAACTCTAAATTTATTAATGTCATTTTTCTAAATCATAAAATTGATCGGAATAAAGAACCCTGTTTTTTATGTTGTCTTGGGATATTTAATTTTACCAGGCTGCATATGGTTTGGAGACAGTGGCACTGATGAAAAGACAGGAGGTAGAGCTGGAGGTGGCAGAGTTGAAGATGATAAGAGTTTCATTGGGAGTGACGAGGAAGGACAGGATTAGGAACGAGTATATTAGAGGGACAGCTCAGGTTGGACGGTTTGGAGACAAAGCAAGAGAGGCAAGATTGAGATGGCTTGGACATGTGTGGAGGAGAGATGGTGGGTATATTGAGAGAAGGATGCTGAATATGGAGCTGCCAGGGAAAAGGAGATGAGGAAGGCCAAAGAGGAGGTTTATGGATGTGGCGAGGGAGGACATGCAGGGGGCTGGTGTGACAGAGGAAGACGCAGAAGACGGGAAGAAAGGGAAACGGAGGATCCGCTGTGGTGACCCCTAACGGGAGCAGCCGAAAGTAATAGTAGTAGTAGTAGTAGTAGACGCTTTAAGAGAGTCACATCTATCAATAAACAAGTAAAACAAAAATTGACATCTACATCTTTTCCCTGGCATTAAAGAGCCTTTCTCTTACTCTCTTACCGACAAGCCCACTGCATCTATCCATAACTACGGGGTGCCATTCCAGAAAGGAGTCGTGTGAACTCCAGGAACATACATTAATTTGATGGTAAACTATATGGTTAACTGATATAAACAAGTGCTATCTCATGTATTAGTTTGTCGGTTTATGTATATAGAATTGTACACATTGGTTTGCTGGCATATGCATTGATTTGCCCAAGTATGATTTATTTGGATTAGTCGTTTAATCATTGGTATGTTGGTTTAAATATAGGTTAGTATGATTTACTTTTATTTTGTTGTTCGAGTACAGTTTGTTGTTGTTGATTTACTGGTTAATGTATTGGTTTGCTTGCGGTGTGTGTGTGTGTGTGTGTGTGTGTGTGTGTGTGTGTGTGTGTGTGTGTGTGTGTGTGTGTCTTCTCCTGGACTGCCACCTTGCCGTAGTGGAGACGCTTCCATGTAATAATGACCCCAGGAGGTCTGCCGTGCGAAGCTTGGCTCCTGGTAGGGTCACCCGAGGTGGATAGGTCAAGGGGGAGGTTCCAGATGAAGTGCAGGCCAACAAAGACCTCAGTGGTGGAACTGGTGGAAGATTTGTCCAGGTCACAATGGCAGTGAAGGCGGATCAAGGCTGCAACAGAGGGTGATCCATAGTCGTCTTGGTTGTCCATGCCATTGGCTCTGGACACCCCCTGTCAAGGACCGTGTGGTGGCTGCAGCATCCTCCGATTATGCGGCTCCAGGATGAGCCTATATAGTAAAAAAATAAAATAAAATAAAAAAATGAAAAACCCAGTGAGTCAAGTAAATTCTTTATGAGACGGTACAAGCCTCTTTCATGCCATAAGCAATCATCAGCTGTCAATTGACAGCTGATGATTGCTTATGGCCTACCGTTGAGTTTCTTTTAACAAAGTTGAGGGGGGCATGGAAGTTTGACCAGCCAGTCTACATGTGTTTTGTGGACTTAGAGAAGATGTACACCGGGGCACTCTGTGGGGGGTACTGCGGGAGTATGGGGTACCGGGGCAGTTGCTTCAAGCCATCTGGTCCTTGTATAACTAAAGTCAGGGCTGTGTCCGCATTCTCGGCACAAAGTCAAACACGTTTTCGGTGGGTGTTGGACTCCGTCAAGATTGTCCCTTGGCTTCGATTCTGTTTGTGATATTAATGGACAGGATCTCAAGGCACAGCGAAGGTGAGGAGTGTGTCCATTTTGGAAACCTCAGATTGCATCGCTGCTCTTCGCAAATGATGTGGTTTTGTTGGCTTCATCAGAATGCGACCTCCGGCGTGCGCTGGGGCGGTTTATAGCTCAGTGTGAAATGGCTGGGATGAGATTCAGCACCTCCAAGTCTGAGGTCATGGTTCTGTACCGGAAAATGGTGGATTGCTTCCTCCGGGTTGGGGATGAGTTGTTGCCTCAAGTGAAGGAGTTCAAGTGGACTTGTTCACGAGTGAGGGTGGAACGGGAGATTGACAGCTGGATTGGTGCAGCATCAGCAGTAATGCGGAGTTGTACCGCACCGTTGTAGTGAAGAGGGAGCTGAGCTGGAAGGCAAAGCTCTCAATTTACCTGTCAATATTCGTTCCAACCTTTACCTATGGTCATGAGCTTTGGGTAGTGACCGAAAGGGTGAGATCGCGAATACAAGAGGCTGGAATGAGTTTCCTCCGTAAGGTGTCTGGGCTCAGTCTTAGAGATAGGGTGAGGAGCTCGGACATCCGGAGGGAGCTCGGAGTAGAGCCGCTGCTCCTTTGCGTCGAAAGGAGCGAGTTGAGGTGGTTCGGGCATCTGATTAGGATGCCTCCTGGGCGGCTTCCTTTGGAGGTTTACTTGGCACGGCCAACTGGTAGGGGACCCAGGGGTAGAACCATAACTCGATGGAGGGACTACATGTCCAATCGGGCCTGGGAACGCCTTGAGATCCCCCAGGAGGAGCTGGAGGGCATTGCTGGGGAGAGGGGTGAGGGACGCCTGGAGTGCCCTACTTAGTTTGCTGCCACCGCAACCCTGCCCCAGAGACGCGGCTGAAGATGAATGAATGAAACGTCTAGGGGCACCCGGGGGTTGGGCGTTAATGAACACTATAAATTGACAGATATACTGGTAATGAGCCAAGCTAATGAGCCAATGACTACAAGTGCAGTTTGCAGATGCGGCAAGGTCTGAGAAAGCCCCAGAGGTCTAAAGATCCACCAGACCAAGGTGGGCTGCTTGAGGAAGGATCAAAGTGGTTCAATGCACAGTGCAAGTATCTAATACAGCACCTGGTGAGACGGAGGAGTAGCTAAGCCCAGAAACATCCCACAGTGCCCCGAACCTCCAAGCACCACGACCTACAACCCATAGTAGACCATCAGAACATCATCGGGTTTCGTGGCCTGCTGACAACAAACAGTCACAGTGGCGCCATTTTGATGAAGATGTGTATGCGCTAACTGTCCCCTGGGAAAATCGGATGGGAAGCGGGGGGGGGGGGGCGCAAGAAAGGAAGAGATCCAGGTGTGCAGATCTGGTAGCTGAGTGTCAGAGGAATGGGTTGAATGTAGGCCAGCTGAAGTAGCCTACACGGGCTTTGCATGCCAGTCTCTACACTTGGTCCTGGGATTCTTGGGGATTTGTCGTCTGCAAAGAAGAAGAGCCATTTGGAACATCTTGGAAGCTGCTGAAAAGGCTTCCTATTGGCTCTGGGCGAAGAGGGGTAGCGCGTGGCCGAATGCGCTACCTGGACACAAGTCAGGGATTGATCCCCCCCCCCCCAAGCTGGGTCGCTCGGGCGAGGGTGTCGGATGTCAAGACCTGAAACAACTGATGACCCTGGGTTCATTACTGACGATGTGTCCAGGTTGCACCCCATGGTGTATCAAAGAATATAAACCAGTATGTAAACCAGCGAACCAATTAAACTGCAAATTAATATGCTTGTGAACCAGTGGACTATTTGCACATTTGTATATTATTTGCACATTTGTAGTATATAGATATTTATCTGAGTATACCTCCTGTATACTCCCTGGATTTTTAAATTTTTTTTTTACATTTTATCCCTAGCTACTTCTTTTCATTGCACAGTTGACTTGCTGTTCTCAGAGTTTGCCAAGAAGCATTTCCCTGCTCATTGTACTTTTACAAGAAGTATGTGACAAATAAATATTTGTTGCATAGACCCTCCAGTGGACTCCGGTCTGGAGCCCGGCCAGCCACAGCCAGCAGCAGAGAGGAAGATGGAAGGAAGAAAACCTCAAATCCTGTGGCCCAAGTCCAGCCAGAAGATTGAGTGGGAGACCATCAACTCTGACCTTGTCCTCTTACTAGAAGGTCAAAAGGGAACAGTTGAAAGAAAACTGGAGAACATGGGAGCCATCATTTACAGCTATGGCGTAGAGAGATTTGGAGTGAAGGAGAAGATACCCAGTAGGCAGAAAGACCCTTCAACTCAGCCCAAATCCAGGAGACAGCGGGAAATTGACAGGTTGGTGAAGGAGAGAAGACAACTGAGGAAGCAGTGGAGGAAGGCCACAGAGGGAGAGAGGGTTGGGCTTGACGCACTGCAGGCTGAAATAAAGCAGCATTTGACAAAGCTGCGAAGAGCAGAACACCTCAGACGACAGCATAAGAGGAAAGAACGGGCTAGGACTCGTTTCTACAGCAACCCTTACGCTTTGTCAAGAGCCTTTTTGACAGCAAGAAAAATGGGAGCCTTAGAGTCCCCATACGAGATTTGGAAGAGCACCTAAAGAAGACCTACTCTGATGTCCGGAGACATGAGCCAGTCACCATCCCGGATGACATGCCACCAATTCACCCACCTGACCACCATATGGACACAAGACCCCCCACATGGAGCGAGGTGGAGAGGACGGTAAAGCAGGCAAGATCGATGTCAGCTCCTGGGCCCAATGGTATCCAGTATAGACTCTATAAGAACACTCCTGGAGTCCTGAAATACCTCTGGAAGCTGATGAAAGTGGCATGGCAGAAAAGAGTCATACCCAGGGCATGGCGAAGAGCAGGAGGCATTCTGATCCCCAAGGAAAAGAACTCTTCTTGCATCAGCCAGTTTCGCCAGATCAGCCTTCTTAATGTAGAGGGAAATATATTTTTTAGTGTGATTGCCCAAAGGCTCTCCACATTCCTGCAAAGAAACAACTTTGTTGATACATCAGTGCAGAAAGCCGGGATCCATGGCTTCTCAGGATGTCTGGAGCATGCTAATATCATCTGGCACCAGATACAAGCTGCCAAGAAAGAACGGAGAGACCTGCACGTGGTTTTCTTAGACCTTGCCAACGCTTTTGGATCAGTTCCTCACAAGATCCTGTGGACGGCGTTTGATTTTTTCCATGTCCCCAAAAATATCACAGAGTTGGTCAACACCTATTTTCAGGATCTCCAGTTCTGTGTCACAACACAGAACACCACCACCACTTGGCAACATCTGGAAATAGGCATTATGGCGGGCTGCACTATTTCCCCCCTGGCATTAATCATGGCAATGGAGCTCGTCATCCGTGCATCTCGATGGGTGGTGGGAGGCGAAAGGTCCAGGAATGGCCTGCGTCTTCCACCAATCCGGGCGTACATGGATGACTTGACCACCATAGCAACAACAAAACCATGCACCAGGCGCCTGCTGCAGAAACTCCAGGAGAACATCAAGTGGGCACGAATGGAGTTTAAACCAAGCAAATCTCGCAGCATCTCCATTGTCAAAGGCCAACTAGTGGATGAACGGTTCTGCATTAGTGATCAACCAATCCCCACGGTCCGGGAGAAGCCCATCAAGAGCCTCGGACGGTGGTACAATGCAGACCTCAAAGACACCCAGCAACTGGAGCAACTTCGCCAGGATACAATCAGTGGCCTCAGGCAAATCAACAACACTGCACTGCCCGCGAAGTTGAAGCTTTGGTGCTTTCAGTTTGGGCTGCTACCCCGACTCATGTGGCCAATAACTATGTACGAAGTCTCACTATCTCATGCCAATCGCTTGGAGAGGCTAGTGAACTCTCAGGTGAGGAAGTGGCTTGGACTGCCAAGGTGCCTCAGCAGTGTTGGACTCTACGGCAATGGAGCCCTTGCACTGCCAATTTCCAGCCTGGTTGAGGAATTCAAATGTGCCAAAGTGAGGCTGGACATGTCCCTCACAGAATCCCGAGACCCAATAGTGAGAGGAGTTGCTCCAACCCTAGCAACAGGGAAGAAATGGACCCCGGCTGCAGCTGTACTGGAGGCGAAATCTGCCCTCCGCCACCGAGACGTAGTAGGCCATGTTCAACAAGGCAGAGGCGGCCTTGGCCTGGGAATAAAAACACCTACCTGGCAAAAGGCGACTACTACCGAACGGCGAACTATGGTGGTTGAGGAGGTCCGCCGACAGGAAGAAGCAGCCAGATGTGCTAAAGCTGTAGCACAAGCCAAACAGGGTCGCTGGATGAGGTGGGAGGGTGTTGAAAAGAGGAAACTCACATGGAGTGAGCTCTGGAGCATGGAATCAAACAGGCTGAGTTTCATCATCAAGGCCACATATGATGTCCTGCCCTCTCCCATAAATCTAAATCTCTGGTTTGGAGAGAATCCATCTTGCTCCCTGTGTACAGCCCCAGCAACCCTCAAGCATATCTTGGTTGGCTGCAAGACCAGCCTTACCCAAGGCAGATACACCTGGCGACACAATCAGGTGCTCAAGTGCTTGGCAGCTGAACTCGATTGCAAGAGGGTTTCCATCAATGCCCAACCTTTCAACAACCAGGAAGGGCCCCGGCGTTTCCCAGCTTTCATTCGAGAGGGGGATAAACTGAAGGCCAACCCTTCACTTCCCAACTTAGGCTCACTAAACTCAGCCAGGGATTGGTAAATGAGAGTGGACTTAGGCCAGAAGCTCATCTTCCCGACAGAGATCGCAACAACCACCTTGCGACCAGACCTCGTCCTCTGGTCCAACGCTAACCAGCTCGCTTACATCATTGAGCTCACAGTCCCCTGGGAGGATGCAGTCGATGAAGCGTACGAGCGTAAGAAGCTGCGGTACGCCAACCTAGCAGCCGAAGCAGAGGACAGAGGCTGGAAGGTGAAGGTGCGCCCTGTGGAGGTGGGTTGTAGGGGCTTTGTTGCCAGCTCCACAGCAAAACTCCTGAAGGAACTAGGAGTCAGGGGGCAGGCCCACAGGAGAGTGATCAAAGAGCTAGCCAACACTGCTGAGAGGACTAGCCACTGGATCTGGCTCAAAAGGAGAGACGCCGTCTGGGCTGCCAGGGTGAACAGCTAACCACAGGTCACACACCCAGGACCGATCAACCTGTGGTGGGCCTGCCTCAGCGGAGGGTGTCTTTTGATAAAAGGCCGAAACACCCTGTGATGCTGAGGTACACAACTGATGATGTGTCCTGGTGGTGACAATGTCACCTTGGCAGACATCTCCAGTTTGATCTCCACTGAATCTGTTGCAGTGCAAACACTGGGGATTTTAACAACCAGTCCTTTTTTTGAATCTATACAAACCAATATACTAACAAATGCAAACCACTATGAAAGCAAACTAAAATATGAGCCAATACATCAACCCAGTTCAATTCAATTTATTGTTATTAAAAACAATGTGTAGGCACATGTTAAACATGAAATAAGGGCTGCAGCTTCGCCAAACAGTGCAAGACAGACATACACAAACACAGCAAACACAGTATAAGATATACACACATGAAGACCAAAAGCTAAAAATAAGTTAAAAAAGAGCACGAGTACAAAATATTTAAAAATATCTACAGACATTCAGTGGGTAGCCAGGTTCAGGTGGGCAACAGCTTGTGGAAAGAAGCTGTTTTTGAGCTTGGTTGTGCGGGCTCTGAGGCTCCTGTAGCGCCTCCCAGAGCGCAGGGGGGAGAACAGTCCATGGTTGGGGTGGGTGGGATCTCTGCTGATGCTCAGACCCCTTCGAAGGCAGCGTTTGTGATAAATGTCTTTTATTGCTGGGAGCTGGGTACCGGTGATATGCTGGGCCGCCTTGACGATCCGCTGCAGAGCTTTCTGGTCTACTGAGGTGCAGTTGCCGTACCACACTGAGATGCAGATGGTCAGGATGCTCTCTATGGTGCAGTGGTAGAAGTTGGTGAGAATTTTGGGGGATAGACGGGCGCTCCTCTGCCTCCTCAGGAAATGCAGGCGTTGTTGGGCCTTTTTCACAAGGACCTGGGTGTTTGTTGTCCAGGAGAGGTCCTCGCTGATGTGGACTCCAAGGAATTTAAAGCTGGAGACACACTCCACTTCCACCCCATTCATGTGTATGGGGGAGTGGCTGCAGCTTCTAGACCTCCTGAAGTCCACAATCAGCTCCTTCATCTCCTGCACATCCAGATTGTTGGTGGTGCACCATGATGTGAGGTGCTGAATCTCGTCCCTGTAGGCCATCTCATCATTGTTGGTGATACAGCCAATGACTGTGGTGTCATCCGCAAAGTTAACTATTACATTTGAAGGGTGAGTTGACAGGCAGTCGTGGGTAAAGAGAGATATGAGATAAAAGGAGGGAGCTCAGAACACCGCCTCAATGCATCAAACAAGTATGTAGTAAAGCTTACCAACATACTATATGCCAGCAATCCAAAATAGATATTCAAGCATACCATTACATATGCGACCAATATATACATGCATACATACATACATGCATACGTACACACACACATATACACACACACACACACACACATATACACACACACACATATATATACACTACCGTTCAAAAGTTTGGGATCACCCAAACAATTTTGTGTTTTCCATGAAAAGTCACACTTATTCACCACCATATGTTGTGAAATGAATAGAAAATAGAGTCAAGACATTGACAAGGTTAGAAATAATGATTTGTATTTGAAATAAGATTTTTTTTACATCAAACTTTGCTTTTGTCAAAGAATCCTCCATTTGCAGCAATTACAGCATTGCAGACCTTTGGCATTCTAGCTGTTAATTTGTTGAGGTAATCTGGAGAAATTGCACCCCACGCTTCCAGAAGCAGCTCCCACAAGTTGGATTGGTTGGATGGGCACTTCTTGCGTACCATACGGTCAAGCTGCTCCCACAACAGCTCAATGGGGTTCAGATCTGGTGACTGCGCTGGCCACTCCATTACCGATAGAATACCAGCTGCCTGCTTCTGCTCTAAATAGTTCTTGCACAATTTGGAGGTGTGTTTAGGGTCATTGTCCTGTTGTAGGATGAAATTGGCTCCAATCAAGCGCTGTCCACTGGGTATGGCATGGCGTTGCAAAATGGAGTGATAGCCTTCCTTATTCAGAATCCCTTTTACCCTGTACAAATCTCCCACCTTACCAGCACCAAAGCAACCCCAGGCCATCACATTACCTCCACCATGCTTAACAGATGGCGTCAGGCATTCTTCCAGCATCTTTTCATTTGTTCTGCGTCTCACAAACATTCTTCTTTGTGATCCAAACACCTCAAACTTGGATTCATCCGTCCACAACACTTTTTTCCAGTCTTCCTCTGTCCAATGTCTGTGTTCTTTTGCCCATCTTAATCTTTTTCTTTTATTGGTCAGTCTCAGATATGGCTTTTTCTTTGCCACTCTGCCCTGAAGCCCAGAATCCCGCAGCCGCCTCTTCACTGTAGATGTTGACACTGGTGTTTTGCGGGTACTATTTAATGAAGATGCCAGTTGGGGACCTGTGAGGCGTCTGTTTCTCAAACTAGAGACTCTAATGTACTTATCTTCTTGCTCAGTTGTGCAACGCGGCCTCCCACTTCTTTTTCTACTCTGGTTAGAGCCTGTTTGTGCTGTCCTCTGAAGGGAGTAGTACACACCGGTGTAGGAAATCTTCAATTTCTTAGCAATTTCTCGCATGGAATAGCCTTCATTTCTAAGAACAAGAATAGACTGTCGAGTTTCAGATGAAAGTTCTCTTTTTCTGGCCATTTTGAGCGTTTAATTGACCCCACAAATGTGATGCTCCAGAAACTCAATCTGCTCAAAGGAAGGTCAGTTTTGTAGCTTCTGTAACGAGCTAAACTGTTTTCAGATGTGTGAACATGATTGCACAAGGGTTTTCTAATCATCAATTAGCCTTCTGAGCCAATGAGCAAACACATTGTACCATTAGAACACTGGAGTGATAGTTGCTTGAAATGGGCCTCTATACACCTATGTAGATATTGCACCAAAAACCAGACATTTGCAGCTAGAATAGTCATTTACCACATTAGCAATGTATAGTGTATTTCTTTAAAGTTAAGACTAGTTTAAAGTTATCTTCATTGAAAAGTACAGTGCTTTTCCTTCAAAAATATGGACATTTCAATGTGATCCCAAACTTTTGAACGGTAGTGTATATATATGAAGCCAACAAACCATTGTATAAATACTGATATAAACCAGCAAGCAAATATTCAAGACAATAAATCAATACATGAAAGCACTCATCACCGGATAAGCCAGTAAACAAATGTATACAAACTAATATATAAAACAGCAAACTAATATATAAACAAGTGGTGCAATATATATGAGAACAAACTAGTGTGTATTCTTGCAAACCGAACATAGGGTAACAAACGAATACTGACGAAATAGCATTACCACTATGCCCAAATTATGAATTTATACAATGCTAGAATTTTTCTTTTATGTGATACCATCACAAAATTCCACAGTATAAAATGATAAATAATTACTTAATAATTTATATTGACCAAAACAGAAAAAAAATATTGTTACTTAACTTTAAAGCCATTTCTTTTCTATGTCACATACATTATGTATAAAAAGCAGAGCCCTGCCACAGTTGGGATATTTTGTGTAGTATATTCCCTACACATACAGGTTGCTTTGCAAATAGCAATTTACACGTTTTTGTTTGGCCACACTTTACACCAAAGAGAGAGAGAGAGAGAAACAAGGAAATAAATAATGAAACTTTAAGAAGAGAACACAACCCATAATTGTAGGAAAGGAATGCATCAATCAGCACAAATTTTCAAGTGTTTTCTAGGACAGGATGACTGACAGGAAGACATGTTAACACAACACATGTATAGGAAGTGGTACAGGGTGGATGCATTACCGGAGGAAAGTGTCCATGGTCACGTCTGTCTCAGTATGCATGCAGAAGAGACGTATCAAAGAAATGGCTGAAATCTAAAGATTCATTCACGCACTTTTAAACAGTTTCTGGGCTGGATACTCAAAATGCTTCTCCCCAGGAGCACATTTCTGACATTGCGTGCACCTATTTGCTACCTTGACCTTTTTAATCCAGAGTAGTGGAGTAAGTGGAGGATGTTTGAGCTACACAACCTGTGCAACAACAGGCTTCCTATGGTCTTTACTCAAATGCCAGTCCTGTGTTCTGAAAATATAGTGTTGAGGGGCCTGGATCCCATCCCCGTAGGCATACACACAAATACACTACACACCTAAATGGTGGTGGGTGTGTAGCAAAATACCTTGACGTATTAAGTTAAATGAAAACCTGAAAGTAAAGGTGGAAAGTAAAGTGAAGTTGGAAAGTAAAGTTGGAAAGTGAAGTATACTTGAAAGTGAAGCAAAACTTGAAAGCACTTGAAAGTAAAACTGTTGCACACATCCAACACATATGTCATTCAAGCCACGTTTACATGTTTGGAGGGCTTTGCATATCCACACTGAAAATAGGTAGATACAGTAAATGACACCCCCCACCTAACGCCATTGATTAGGGTGTGGAGCCACTTCAAGAAGGAAATAAAACTTCACAGCAACATCTCAATGGAAATACCCAGTACACAAATACACAAATAGTGTATTTGTGTATTAGCACCACATGTGAAGCATCTCCCCCGGCCTTCATCAGAGAACAGCATCATGTGCAAGATTATTATCCGGCTGCAACACAGGCCTGCAAATGAAGACTAGAGCTGTCCTTTACACAGCAGGCAGACCAGGTACACTCCTCACACAGACCCTTACAGCACACGATGATGATGATGATGATGATGTTCTGTAGGAGGCATTACATGCAGCAACACAGAGAGGAAGCAGTCACAATCAAAAGAGGCAAAATAAGAGTCTTGAGAGAGGCCAGGATCCAGATCCGTGGTTACAGAGGATGCAGTGTGGGGAAAAGCCTCACTCCCCCAATACCATATTCATATTTATATGTAGCATGAGGACAACAGTGTCAGCACTTTGGTGTAAAGAACGGATTAAGACGAAGCCTACGCACACAACAGGCACACACCAGGCAGACAACAGGCAGACAACAGGCAGACTCGAGCACTCACAGCATTCATGTAGACAGGCAGTGTGGCGGAAGTGTATAACCCTTTCAAGGAGGGCATGCACGTGATATGTTCCCATCACAGAAGCTATAGACTATTGCAAACCAGAAAAACGAACAACCTCACGTCGAGACTGAAATCCTCACAGAGGAGACACATGGAACTGTTAAGCAAGAACACAGCTGACCTACTACACTGTTGTAGCTTTAGACTTTGGCCTACATCAGCAAATGTACTTAATGAATTCTAAAAGTCAAACCGCTATCTTAGCTTGGCTTAGCTTAGCTTAGCTTTAATGATAAGGAACATGGCTAAAAAGTGAGTGGATCACACATTGTGACCAATCTTTCTCAGAATAGATCGTCTCTTGAATGCAATGCTAGATGGTACCAAAAGGATTCTCTGAAGTGAGCGGTTACAGTTCAGAACATGCCAGTGTCAGTAAGACAACAAGTAAGATATAAACTATTGTCTAAAAAAGTATAGTGCACAATGATGATGTGGTTCTCCACAGAGTAGACCTCCATGGAGCCAGACCTCCTCCATAACTGGCTCGTTTGATTCAGCCACCTCATGAGACATGACATGACAAAACCAGACAGAACCAGACAGGACCAGACAATGGTACGTGGTAATGAGCAAGGCAGAACCAGCACCTATTTAAGTACAGGTCTAGGAATCACATGTATGTATTGTCTACCCTTCTCATCCTGACTGTCCTGTCATCCTCGCTCTCCCTTCCCGAAAACACCCATTCATTGATTGATTCATTGATTGATTCATTGAATCATTGATTGATTCATACATTTATCTCATCTCATGGCAGCAAGCAAAGTAGGGCACTCCTGACGTCCCTCTCCCCAGCAACGCCCTCCAGCTCCTCCTGGGGGATCCCAAGGCGTTCCCAGGCCAGATTGGACATGTAGTCCCTTCAGCGAGTTCTGGGTCTACCCCAGGGTCTCCTCCCAGTTGGCCGTGCCTGGAAAACCTCCAAAGGAAGGCGCCCAGGAGGCATCCGAATCAGATGCCCGAACCACCTCAACTGGCTCCTTTCGACGTGAAGGAGCAGCGGCTCTACTCCGAGCTCCTTCAGATGTCCGAGCTCCTCACCCTATCTCTAAGGCTGAGCCAAGACACTCTACGGAGGAAACTAATTTCAGCCGCTTGTATCCGCGATGTCACCCTTTCGGTCACTACCCAAAGCTCATGACCATAGGTGAGGGTTGGAACGAAGATTGACTGGTAAATTGAGAGCTTTGTCTGAAAACCCCCAACAATCACCAAATCAGCTGAACTCACCAGGCACCAGAAGAATAACTTCTGCAAGTGGTATCTCTTTATTAATTAATAGCTGACCGGCCATCTTCCACCACCACCAACTCTTCTCTCTCATTTCTCAATTCACAAACTTCCTACACGACTATGTACAGTGCTGCAGGACGTAATCCATCATTTAGTCCATTATTTAATGTGCTCAGCCCACCTTCTTTACATAGATGACTTTCTTCTATTTGCTTTGTATGGAAGGAAGAACTATTCCACCAATTTTCCTTTTCCCTCGGCTACGCAGATGTGCTTCTTGTCTTGTTGTTAATGTCATGTGTATTCTATGGGAGCGTCCTACCAAGTCATGCTCCCTTTATGTAAAAATTGACTCTGCTCGTAAAACAGATTATGATTGTAAGTCTGATTCTTTGATGTCACAGAGGGAGATGTCTCCTTTCACCCCAGCTGGTTTGTCTGCTAGGTCTTTTTGTTCTCTCCTCTCTCACTGATAAGGGCCCTTAACCCTTAGCTGCCAATGGACATCTCTTCACATCACCCTTTGTACTTTCCTCAATACATTGAGTTTGGCTCGACAATGGTGTTAATGGCAGCATTTTGAAGAATATATTGAATTATATTTAATTGCTCGGTTGTGAGGCAGAGTTGAATAATGTTTGCTCACTGATGATGAAGATAAGACGAAAAGTCATTTAACTCCAGATTAGCCACAACTTGTTTGATAATAATCCTCCATCCTCGTTTCAGACATCAGGCCAGGGTTCGAGTGCTCAGGCCTTTTGTAGCGACCCGAGTGTGTGACCCACATCTTCACTGTACAATGCAGGGCACATGAAGCCTAATTGAATGTGCAGCTAATGAGGGAAATTGCCGCCCCCGAAATCAAACACAGGTGCTCTCTTGGATCTTCTGTAGAGACCCTGCTCTCCTACATTAAAAGACGTCTTCACCAAAACAAAGAGAACTTTAAGAGCAGGGGACACAAAGCAGTTCAGACTGCCAGCAGATGACAGAGCTCTTTCAGCCCCGTGGCTTTGTTTCACGGGCAGCGAGAAAAGAAATACTAATTGGCTGTCATAGAGTCGGTTTGTTTATATCCTCACAATTTTCCTTAAATTGTACTTGTGTTTTGAGTCTACAAAAATGAAATATATTTTGGCTAATGGTGTATGGTTTAGTAGCAAAATGTCAACGACCATTTCAGCATTGCTCTTATCAAAAGGATGCTGCAGCACCTCCCCAGAACGAGATAAAAGAGAGGCAGATTATACCACTGCTGTAGATTATTTATATTATTTATCTTTTTTGTCTTCTGGAACTGAAATAATACCACTGCTGTGTTTTAATTTCTATAATGTAAATATTAGGGTTTTTTATTTTTTATTTTCTTATATTATTTTTTCTTGAAATAATGTACCATTTACCTCTTTTGGAAGGATACGAGGTCGCCTTCTCCACCGCAGCACATTTACATTGCCCTTTCTGCTGCAGTAAAGTGTATGGTGGTTTTATTTTGGTGTATAATCACCACAATATACACTTGGACTCATGGGTCTCTAAGCAGCGATCATAAAATAAGCTCTTTAATCTGCTTTTAGCGTCCATTGTCCTTTATTATTTGAATTATCTTTGTCTGCCCAGATGTTGCAGAAAATCTGAATGGAGTCAACCTTCAATTCTATAATCTGACTGCCGGCCTGCAGACAGCATGGTGGAGGCTCCCGCTCCCGCTCATCGTTAACGGCTGTCACTGCTACCTAAACTGAGTGATGAATCCGGATATCTGACTTACGTTCACTTCATACGGATTTCACGTCTTTTTATTAAACAGAGAAATTGTTTAAATTGATTATGTATGTATTTTGTGATGTCAGTTGTTTGCATCTTAACCAGTTACTGCGTTAAATGAACAATAACCGCCTCTTCATATTCAGATGTAACAACTTTATAGTTAAAAACATTTTTATCATGCTGTGCTCATTCCAGTTTCTTGTTTGTAATTTACTAAGTCCCGTCCACAGACCTACGACATGATGTCAACGTGTTTCTTATAAACTATAAAAAGATAACGAACAGACACACGCAGGGATTTAGTCTGCTCCCGGTGTGGGAAGATGGCGGCGCAAATTCACGTTCACAGCGGCCTCACCCAGTACCGGTGTGGGAAGATGGCGGCGCGAAATCACATTTGCGGCGGCCTCACCCAGTACGGTCGATGCAGTGTCTTTGTCCACGTCTGTGTCGAAGTTTTGTTTTCGTTTCATGGCTGGAAGAGCTGGCGCTGGATTGGCTGGGAGAGCTTGCTCAGCTGCACTGTGGACCCAGGGACCACGGCCTTGCCCGGAGCTGCGCCTGAGGAGGTAACACCAAGAGCGGTCTGACAGGACGCATTAGCGGGGCAGGCTAAGCTAACTACTAGCCAATGCAGACTGCCAGTTCCGATAGCACCAAGGCCGTCTGGCAGCGGCCTCCATCTGACGTTGATTGTGGTGTCTTTGATGTCATTGTGTGGAGGTGTGTCGAGGGTGTCTGGCTGGGAGAGCTTGGTCTGCTTCGTCCGGTTGCCACAGGGACCACGGCCCCTGTCTGGAACTGCGGCCGAGGAGGAAACACCGAGGGCGTTCTGACAGGACGCGGAAGCGGGGCAGGCTAGGCTAACTGCTAGCCCATTCAGACCAGCGGTCCCGACAGTCATCCTGGCTGGCTTTCGTTCTCTTGGTCAGTGTTTTTTTTTTGTCCATCCATCCATTATCCAAACCGCTTATCCTGCTCCCAGGGTCGCGGGGATGCTGGAGCCCATTCCAGCCGTCATTGGACGGCAGGCGGGGAGACACCCTGGATAAGCTGCCAGGCCATCACAGGCCAGTAGTATTAAACTTGAAAATACAAAACGGTCAAAATGACCGTCTTGGTCGTTCTAGTTTGAAATGGCGCCTACAAAGGTGGGCATGGTGGCTAATGGTGAAGTTGTCTCTCCGGATAGCGTCGATCCATTTTCTCCTGGATTCCCCATCGGAGGGAAACGTATTAAAACTAAGTACCTTTGTTGTACATACCGGAAGCTTGGCTCAAAGGTACACAGCAACGTTCAGCTGTCGTGCTGTCGGGACGTTGAAACCTAAACTTCTTTTCCTGAGACGGCGCCGCCATTTGACAAAAATAATATGAACAGTATGGATAGCGGAAGCGGAAAAGAACAAGCTGGCAGAGATTTTACCTGAACTACGTCGGCGCCACTGTGTGCATATAGCCCATTGTGTATTTAGGAGAGCTATTTCTGGATTATCCCACGCGTCCGCAGGGGATCTGTGCCTCCCCGAATGGATATCTGTGTTAGTGTGAATATGTGTGTTGTTGTACTTCTTGTACGTGTTTTTGTCTATGTGTTTTACTGCTGTGGGCTGGGGGGAAAGCATTTCGTTTCATTTCATGTGCGCTACTACATGAGGTGAAATGACAAAGTGTTCCTGATTGGTGAGGGGTAAGACATGCGCAGTGTGGTGTTGTTGTGTTTTACCTGATGCCCCCAGAGAACAGCCATGCAGTCGTGCGTGTACTTGTGCGTGGGGTTGTGCAGGGAGCTGTGCAGGGACTTAGTTGTGTGTGCCCCTCAGTGTGTCGGCATGCTGTGGTCGGTGTCGGGGCCCTGGCTGGCTACACCAGAGGGCAGTCTTTCCTCAACTTTACGCCGTGGTTGAGCCTGCTTAGTAAACTCTTTCCCCACCTCGGCTTCTCACCCCAAATCCAAATAAGCTCGCGCTGACTTTACTGGACTCCAAAGGAAGAGTGAATAAGAAGCTGATTATGATGTTTGAAGGGCTGTCTGCAGAGTTCACGGACACACTGTCGGTGATTGTTCACAGACAGATGACACCGTTTGCAGGAATGATATGAAACACGAGCTAAGGGTGATAAATTCAACATAAAATTCTTGCAGAAGGGCATGTTACCTCAGAGCCTCCATTTGCTCTTATAGAACAGAGTATTTTTACCTGTGCCTACTACACAGTACTGCGAACCACTGTGTACTGTGTTTAACTGTATAGCCAAATAACAGCTTTTCATTTTACACCCAGCCTATCACCACCCATCCATGGGTACGGCTTTTATGAAGCCTACATTCTTCTATCATTTCCTAAACAACTCTGGAAAAAAGAAAAGGTTTCTATCAGGTCTCTACCCTGTGACTTTAGTCTCTGACTTAAGGAACAGTTCTCGTCAGCATAATAATAACACTTCAGACTGTCTCAGTAATCATAATTTAAAAATGGATAAAAAAACAACGACATATTGTTATTGATGAAACGATAATCCTGAACAGGGACGCTCATTGGATAGGGGTCTGGCCTCCTTCCTTGGGGAGTCCTGATGCAGGACGGGCTTCATCGTCTCGCAGTCCAGCAGGGCAAAGCTGTGCAGACACGGCTGAGCTCCTCCAGCTGGAGGACAGTCACACTGCCCACCCTGCCACCCCGCTGCAGTACTCTGTGTACCGCTGCACTACTCTGTGTACTGCTGCAGTACTCTGTATTGCTGCACTACTCTGTGTACTGCTGCACTACTCTGTGTACCGCTGCACTACTCTGTGTACCGCTGCAGTACTCTGTATTAGTGCACTACTCTGTGTACTGCTGCAGTACTCTGTATTGCTGCACTAGTCTGTGTACTGCTGCACTACTCTGTGTACCGCTGCACTACTCTGTGTACCGCTGCACTACTCTGTATTGCTGCACTACTCTGTGTACCGCTGCACTACTCTGTGTACCGCTGCAGTACTCTGTATTAGTGCACTACTCTGTGTACTGCTGCAGTACTCTGTATTGCTGCACTAGTCTGTGTACTGCTGCACTACTCTGTATTGCTGCACTACTCTGTGTACCGCTGCAGTACTCTGTATTGCTGCACTACTCTGTGTACTGCTGCAGTACTCTGTGTACCGCTGCACTACTCTGTGTACTACTGCAGTACTCTGTATTGCTGCACTACTCTGTGTACCGCTGCAGTATTCTGTATTGCTGCACTACTCTTTTTTTTAAAAATAAATTTATTTCTGATTTTTCCCTTTTTCTCCCAATTTAGTGGCCAATCGATCCCTATTTTAATTCAAACACCCACCCTCGCACTGTATGCGTTCGCCAACTGCATCTCTCCGGCCGGCAGTCTCGAAGGAGACCGCCTCGCCACTTTCGTGACAAGGCGACTCCAAGCCGAACCACTGTTTTTCCGACACACACAGAGACGCATTCACGTGACGAACACAAGCCGACTCCGCCCCCTCCCGAAGACAGCGTTGCCAATGATCGCTGCTTCGTCGAGTCCGGCCATAGTCGGATCTGACGAGACCGGGGCGCGAACCCCAGTCCCCAGTGGGCAACTGCATCGACACAGAGCCGATGCTTAGACCGCTACACCACCGCGGACCTTGCTGCACTACTCTGTGTACTGCTGCGCTACTGTGTGTACTGCTGCTGTACTCTGTATTGCTGCACTAGTCTGTGTACTGCTGCACTACTCTGTATTGCTGCACTACTCTATGTACTGCTGCAGTACTCTGTATTGCTGCACTACTCTGTGTACTACTGCAGTACTCTGTGTACCGCTGCACTACTCTGTGTACTACTGCAGTACTCTTTATTGCTGCACTACTCTGTGTACCGCTGCAGTATTCTGTATTGCTGCACTACTCTGTGTACTGCTGCGCTACTGTGTGTACTACTTGACTTACTGCTCATGCCAGTAAAGAAACTAAGCCGTTTAGCTCCTCATGACATGCCAGCTGTTCTGTACGCTGATCACAGTAATTGATCATTTACCACATTTGAATAACCAGTTGCAAGGTTCTAAATAAAAGCGCTTCGTTTACTGTTGACGCAAACATTTGCGCAAAATGTAATTCTCCTTTAATAATAGCATTAGGTCCCCAGTCACCATCACCTCCCCCAGTGAACTTGAACACTTTAAACCAGGACTCTGAGGGTGCATGTTGACTATATTCAGGAGTCACGGACACACTCAGGAAGTTACACCTCCGCGTGCAGCTCAGCCATAGCTGATGATTATGAAGTGTGCTTTTAATTGTCGCCCACGCATGAACAACTGCGCGTCTATCAAGGCCGGTGGCAGCGAACCAGCCTTATCACCATACGCTGCATGCCCACTGCCAGCCATATCAGTCCTGCGGGGCATGCATGACTGCTGTCACGTGGCTGAGAGAGCGGGACGCCATGGCTGCCGCGGCATTGCATGCACATATTTTACCAACACAAAACAAACAATGACACAAAGCACGAGTTGGTGCCAAAGGCACTTCAGAGTAACTGTTCTACAGCGTGCACAAGTCCGCATCTCCCGCAGGTTCCCACGCGGTGCAGGAGGTGCGGGAGGTGTGCTGACAACACCCAGCACCGCTGCTCCTTTAGTCTGCACGACCTGAACCGTACTGGAGGAGTGGGAACTGAAACAGGGACGTGTTTCAGTTTCCATCACACGGACCTCGTTTTACTGCCGTCTCGCCTCATGCGTGTCTTGGTTTGAGACCAGCACACTAAGATTTCACATAGACTCCACTATTTATTTATTTATTTTTGTCTTCGCTTCTCTGTGAGATTAATAAAGTTTATCTTATGTTATCTCATGAAACAAAATAAAGAAAGTAACAAAATAAATACTTACTAATGATAAATAACTTGTACTATGTCACCAATGACGTATTCCAAGGGTCACAATACCGTGGGTGGGTCCAAAAGCCCGCGTGCAGGTTGTCAGATTCCATATGCAAATGAGTCAAATGAGGTACCTTCCGTCAGGAGAGAAAAATACATCAATTAGTTGGCATGGAGATTTAATTGTCCAACAATCCAACAGCTGTCAGTTTTTCCCCCTCTGAGGCATAATGGATAATTCTTACTGCTCGCTACTGCTGACAATGTCTGCAGCACCTCCACCTCCACCTAAACCTCCACCTCCAGCCAAGCGGGGCAACAGCTGCAGCAATAATACACAAACGATAACTGAGTTCTACATGCTAATCACACAAATGCTCACAGAAGAATTCAAGCAAAGTGTACTTACAGAAACAATGCTTTCACTTGTGGGATGTTTGCATCAGTTACTGAAATAAGCCATTAATTTTGCAAAACTCAGGCAGAATATATATATATATATATATATATATATATATATATATATATATATATATATATACGATTCATCATGATATATATAGTATATTTTTATGTATATATATATGTGTGTGTGTATATGTATATGTGTGTGTGTCTATATATATATATAAACCATCTATATGTTTCTATCTATCTATCTATCTATCTATCTATCTATCTATCTATCTATCTATCTATCTATCTATCTATCTATCTATATCTATATATTATATGTGTGTGTGTGTGTGTGTGTGTAGAAACCCTCTGTATGGAGTGATGCAAAGCAAAAGAAAGAAAGTGTGGTAACTTCACAGCTCACATCTCTGATGTTTCAACTCTCCAGTTGGCAGTGAGTCCTTGAGTCTGGTGTAATTTCATCAGAAATATTTATGTCTTGGCAAATGACAAGGCAATACGCAAACAGTTTTACACAACCAGTACCACAGCAATTTTTTGATCTTGTGGGGAGGTGCATCTACTTTTACCTAATCAAATGCACCTCATTGTGTTACACAAGACGGATGCACCACCCTTGATCTTATTTAACTCAAAATAGCCAGGCAAAATGACGGAAAAGTACCGCAATTTTCTCATTTTCCTACATTTGAAGCCCCTCTTCCTTCAAAGGGAAGCAAGATGCCATTGGATGAGAAAAGGCACCACAAAATAATACCATTTTCCCCATGATGAAGTACTTTCAGGGCCTCCGAATGACAAATTGGGACAACTCATTCCCGGGTCTTTTCCTTGCTCGGCATCCTGGAGCCAAACAGAATGCAATGTTTTGTTGCATGCTGACTGCAAAGTTGCCCTGGAAAGACAGCTGTACCATGAAGGTGGTCCTACAGATGTCCCGTACTAACGAAGAGCAGTGGTACTGATGTGGCTTCTATCTGCACTGTTCAGAAGCAACTGACGTTAGACTGGATCAGCTGCGGGCACAGCAGGGTGCCCTCCCGCCTGTTACAGACTCTAACTGGCGATACAATACTGACATATTTTAGTGTAAGCAGTGGGGATTTGAAGCAGGGCCTCATTTTGTGCAGGACTATTGGACAACCATTGCAACTCTGCATGCAGAAATACACATAAAATCTGCACATGAACACAAAAGACACGTTCAATATTTTGCTGAGCGACAACATACACATAAAATTACACTCAAACACAAACCACAGAAATATGTAGGTGTAAAGACCTACGTATATCCCAGCACGTTCACACATCCCTGCCGGGCGTGGGAGACATGCGGGGGCTATATTTATCCTGGACCACATGCAAATAGATGGTGCACAAACACAAACACCCACCTATGTGTGTGTGTGTGTGTGCTTAAGCACGGACTAACAGGCACCCGCTCGCAGACAATGGAGGGGTTTAATAGAGCCCCTGAATTAATGTCTAATCATAGATTTGTCCTAATGGCGGGAAGCAAAACTCTATCGGTCGCCTAATGGCGGTGGAGCTTTTGTGCTCCTAGCAACCAGACAGGCCTTTGTATAGGGCACATCATACACTCCAAGGCCACATAAAATGTGCCTATAGATTAGTTCTTTGTTATTTACGGAGCAGCGTTTCATAATGACCTTCACAAAGGCAAATAAATCAGTTGTAAAAAAGCTGGTGTCCACCGGGACTGCATAAAAACACAGAGCCAGAAGACAGACACAGGTACAACGACTTGACTGGTGCAGGTAGACACGGAAGCCATTAGATTGTTTTCTGAGGGACTGCCCCACATGGTTTCCCATTTAGTATGTACAATAGCTGTAAAGAATTGACCAGTGTCTGTTGTGTTTACATGGCAGTGGCGTGGGGGATATGAATACAGACACTACATGTAAAGGGATCTGTACAACATTATTACTGTAGCTGAGGCTTCAGCCTACACCTTCTTTGGTCAGAAGAACCTGGCTTGGGTTTGTCGACGCTTCCAAAATAATGACCTATTATCTTTAGTCATTATTTATTTGCATGCGTATTTGAGTTGTATACGTGGGAAATGACCACAATAAACCAAATTAAACTATACTTTTACAATTATTTTGCAAGAGCATACAAGCGTTTAGTCATGAATTTACTCCCACGTAGATTGTCATTAACCCATCTTTGACGGTACCTTACTCACAAATAAGCAAATACAAAAACACCCAGTGTGCCCACAATTATATGCACTGATTACATATCATTCATTCATTCATTCATTCATTCATTCATTCATTCATTCATTCATTCAAGTGTTTTCTGTGTATTAGATGAGGAAAGCATTTCTGAGCCATCAATACCTCCACCGCCACAGTAAATAATGTGCACCAGCTCCTCAGTAAGGCGTGCATGGATCCTGCAGCTCCTCAGTAAGGCGTGCATGATCCTGCAGCTCCTCAGTGAGGGGTGCATGGATCCTGCAGCTCCTCAGTAAGGCGTGCATGGATCCTGCAGCTCCTCAGTGAGGCGTGCATGGATCATGCAGCTCCTCGGTAAGGCGTACATGGACCATGCTGCTCCTCAGTGAGGTGTGCATGGATTCTGCAGCTCCTCAGTAAGGCGTGCATGGATCCCGCAGCTCCTCAGTAAGGCGTACATGAATCATACAGCTCCTCAGTAAGGCGTACATGGATCATGCAGCTCCTCAGTGAGGTGTGCATGGATTCTGCAGCTCCTCAGTAAGGCGTGCATGGATCTGGCTTTGCTTCACTAGCCACAACACTCCATGAAGCCACAGTGGCGTGTTAGCGTTTTTTGTTGTGCTTTAATATGGTCTACTGGGATCAATACAATTATCAATACCGTGTCGGGCTCTTTATTTGGGGGCCAGGATTTATCTGAGACAATTTTAGAGACCCTGAAAAATACTCCCCTTCCAGGTGAAGGGTCAAGAGAAGGGTCACAGAGGTGTAACCAGGTTAAAATTAATGTTTTTATTTTATTTTGTTTGAGTATGAAATATCACCAAGTCCTGTCTGTGTGCTGTTATTTGTGTTTACTAAATTTTATTTTATGTCATTATTTACTTTTATGTATGTTTTACAACGACCGTCATATACGTGTACTGTCGCTTTAAGAGAGAGGTCTTGTGGGTACACGGAAGAGGGAACGCGGGAGAGGCCATTTTTGTTTTGTGGGAGGAGTCTCAAGCAGCGATCGAGCCGAGCCACGCGTGTTTCTTACGGTAGGACAGTTTTGCTGGTTGAGGAGAACGTAACCTTGAGTATCCCTGTAAGAAGATACTGCAAGCTGTGGGATAAAATACTTGTTTATCCTTTCTTACATTGGAGTCCCGTGGACGGTTTCTCCTTCTAATGCACACGAGTGAAGTCCGGGCAGTGCTTGAACTTCGACCCCCACGTCCGTAAGAAACACCGCTCCCGCTGGAGGACTGGACGTTTGTCGAAGGGTTTGAAACAAAAATAAATGGCAAGGTGGGCCAAATAGAGTCCTGTGTGTCCCCCCTCCTTCCTTGATCATGATGATGATGATGATGATGAGAGACTGAGGGCCCCCCACAACACCTGGGGCCCCACCCAACTAGAACACAACGCAGAGCTAAGGATGAGAGTGACGGGCGTGCAGCAGGCTGACCAGCATAGAACAGCATAGGACTGCCCCCGTTACAGAGGCTTAAATAGCAAATCTTCCAAATGGTCTTCCCATAGATTTTTTTTGTGTTGCATTTATTGTTTTACTTTTTAATTAAAGATACCATAACAAATCACACATTATTCTGCCAGAGTAGACTAATGTGTATTGAGTGGGCTACTGATTGTGCATAATACTTTTTTGAGCAGTTTGTGGAACACAGAGAAATACATCACCTACAGTCAGAAGAATGTGAAGAAACATCATATCTTTCCAAGGTTAGACCATTTCTCGTTCTCTCTTTATTTTCACGAGGAAAGATTAAGTTATACCACTCAACAGATCAATATATGGAGGGTCTTGTTTTTAAAAGAGGACAGCTTGGTTTTTGAGGACTTGAACGACTGCCCTGTTGGACTGGGTTGAAGAAGACCATTGAGAAGACTCAGCGAATTAATAACTTTCCCAATACTGAAATGATCGGTGAGGTTTTTTGTTTGTTCGATTCCAAATGATATCCAACGATGTGTTCACGAGGTCTGGGTTCCAAAATATTAAACCTTTGCTTCAAAGGGTGTTGTGGTTTTTATAAAACATTATTAGTGCACATGTGGTAAATACAACGTTTAAATTTAGATAATGGACAAGAAGAGGAAAGAATGGTGTCTTGTTCCGCTACAAGATTTGGAATCAGTATGGGAACTATCAGCAAAATGGCTTTGACTAGTTGGTGGGTTAATTTGGTGGTCATACCGCTTCCGGTGTGGCAAGATGGCGGCGCGAACTTACGTATGCAGTGGCCTCACCCAGTACCGACCATGCAGGGTCTTTGTCCTCGTCTGCGACTAAGTTTGTCTTGGTTTGATGGCTGGGAGAGCTGGCGCTGGATCGGCTGGGAGAGCTTGTCCAGCTTCATCCTGTGGGCCCAGGGACCACGGCCCTGCCTGGAGCTGCGCCCAAAGAGGAAACACCGAGGGCGGTCTGACAGAACGTGGAAGTGACAGGCTAAGCTAACTGCTAGCGCTCACTGCTAGCCCATGCAGACCGACAGTTCTGATAACACCGAGGGTGGTCTGGCAGGAGTCTGATTTTGGTGTCGTCGTTTGGATTGTGGGGAGGTGTGTCGAAGGTGTCTGGCAGGGGAGCCAGGTCTGCTGCTTCCTGGAGCTGCGCCCGAGGAGGGACCCGGAAGCGGGCAGGCTAAGCTAACTGCTAACCCATGCAGACCGGCAGTTCCGACAGTCATCCTGGCGTTCGCTCTGTTGTACAGTGATTTTTTTTCTCTCTCGATACGTTGGGTATGTGTTTTTGTAGTTTTTTTGTAGTTTGGATGTGTGTTCTTATAGTTTGGATGTGTCTTTGTCTTTGTGTTGCACTGCTGTGGGCTGGGGGAAACCAAATGTTTCCGATTCCTGATTAATGACTGTTCTACATCAATTATAGTATGAGCTTTAGCGACAGATATGGGCACAAGTCCATGAATACTGGAATAAGATAATACACAGTATGGTAGATAGTACACAGTATGGTAGATAGCACACAGTATGGTAGATAGTACACAGTATGGTAGAGAGTACACAGTATGGTGGATAAAAAACAGTATGGTAGATAGTACACAGTATGGTAGATAGTACACAGTATGGTAGAGAGTACACAGTATGGTGGATAAAAAACAGTATGGTAGATAATACACAGTATGGTAGATAGTACACAGTATGGTAGATAATACACAGTATGGTAGATAGTACACATTATGGTGGATAATATACAGTATGGTGGATAATACACAGTATGGTAGATAGTACACATTATGGTAGATAATATACAGTATGGTAGATAGTACACAGTATGGTGGATAAATATACAGTATGATCGATAATACACAGTATGGTAAATAGTACGCAGTATGGTAGATAGTACACAGTATGGTAGATAATACACAGTATGGTAGATAGTAAACAGTATGGTGGACAATATACAGTATGGTCGATAATACACAGTATGGTAGATAGTACGATGTATGGTGGATTATATACAGTATGATCGATAATACACAGTATGGTAGATAGTACGCAGTATGGTGGATAATATACAGTATGATCGATAATACACAGTATGGTAGATAGTACACAGTATGGTGGATAATATACAGTATGATCGATAATACACAGTATGGTAGATAATATACAGTAGATAATACAAAATATGGTAAATAATACACAAAATGGTAGAGAATACACAGTATGTTAGATAATATACAGTATGGTAGAGAATACACAGTATGTTAGATAATATACAGTATGGTAGATAATACACTATATTAGATAATACAGTATGGCAGATAATACACAGTATCGTAGATAATACACAGTATGGTAGATAATACACAGTATGGTGGATAATATACAGTATGGTAGATAATACACAGTATGGTAGATAGTACACAGTATGGTGGATAATATAGAGTATGATCGATAATACACAGTATGGTAGATAATATACAGTAGATAATACAAAATATGGTAAATAATACACAAAATGGTAGAGAATACACAGTATGTTAGATAATATACAGTATGGTAGAGAATACACAGTATGTTAGATAATATACAGTATGGTAGATAATACACTATATTAGATAATACAGTATGGCAGATAATACACAGTATCGGAAGGTACGGGTTCATGTCCCGGCTGTGGTGGTTCCCCCACTGCCCCCCCCCCCTCCCCGGAGTTCGCTGCAGTATTATACAATATGGTAGATAATACACAGTAGGGTAGGTATGATACAGTATGGTAGAGACTGTCCACCAACAAACGATCCCGTAGGTGGTTTGTACAAGCAGTTTATTACCACCTATAGTTACGTTTTAAGCTACTCCCTCACGGTCCTCCGTAATTATAATACGTCACTTTTCCTGTAACAACAAACTTCCATAAGCTGTCGCGAGAACGAATATGAACAAAAGCAAAGTGCAATATCACATAACGGTTATAATGTCCACGCTAGCTGACTTGCTAACTTTTGGCTAACTTGAAGTTAGCTCTTAATGTAGCATGGTTAAAAACGTCATAACCAAAATTTGTATATAATTACACAAAGTATCACCACATGATTATTATAATTATTATTTTCATTGCCAACATTGTTATTTTATTTTATTATATCATCAGGTAACGCTTATAGTAGCCCCTCCCTGTTGTGACGCCATTTCCTGTTAGTAGCTCTAAAACAGCGGTCGGGAACCTATGGCTCGCGAGCCATATATGGCTCTTCCGGTGACGGCATATGGCTCCCAGACAATTTTGAGTTGAAAATTATTTTTTTTTCAAAAAAATCAGTTTGGAACTGATTTTAAAATACTTGTGATATTTCTTAATAATACTGTGTCATTTTAAAGTAAACAGAAATTAGTTTTGAAGATGAATTCCACGGGTCACGGGTCACCCGTGGGTCGGGTCGGGAACCAATGGCTCGCGAGCATGTCCGGGTCATTGTAAAGGTGAAGAAATCAATTTTATCAGATAGCCAACTAGTTTATCCGCTTCAACCCTTGTAACGGAAAAGATGGCGAAAAGAAAAAAAGACGATGATTACCGTGCATTCCAGGCTGCGTGCACAGAGGAATTTGCATTTGTGGAGAGAGCAGGATCTGCGGTATGTCTAATATGCAATGATAAAATTGCATCGATGAAACGGTCAAATATAAAGCGGCACTTCGATACGCACCATGCTTCATTTGCATCGAAATATCCAGCGGGGGACAGCAGGAAAAGGGCATGCGAGGAGCTACAGCGGAGAGTGCAGACGAGTCAGCAGCAACTACGTGTGTGGACCAAGCAAGGTGACGGGAATTCTGCTAGCTTTGCGGGGGCTTTGGCAATAGTAAGGAATGGAAAGTCATTCACAGATGGCGAGTATGTGTGGGGTACTTGGGATTTAGTAGCCCCCCATCTATTTTTTATTTTATATACTTACCTTCATTGACCACTCACTACTAGTAAAGAGGAGAATTGTCTGCTGTGTTGTTGTGATAGCCGGTTCTCGCCACAGGAGGGCACTGCAGGTTAATTGCTTCTAGCCTGTGTGACGTAGTGCTGGCTCCCGCGGTGCACTCTGGGGCATTCGGGTAGAGTCGTCAGATGAGTGTTGCCGTTCGTATAGTTAGCCATGCTCTGAAAACGTGTCCTCTGTAATGTCTATTTGACAGATGGAGTAAAACAACAAAAACACCAGCCCTTGTAAGTGTCATTCTTATCAAGTGTGCTACAAATATTGGTGCCGAAACCCGGGATCAGCGCCATTGCCACCATTGTCAGGAGAAGAAGTGGGGAGCGGAGTGAGAACACGTGACCAACAATGGAACTGGAGCTTGAGCAACTGCAAGACAGGCTGAGTGAGACCCTCCTGCAGTTAGGGCTGGACCAGTTAAAAGAGCTGTGTGTTATTGCTAAAGTCCCCACTGAAAACCAGACAAAGAGGCATGCGCTGATCAGACTTATTAGTGAAACTGTGGATGAAGCAATTGAGAAGGAGGATGAAGAGGTAGCACGTCAGTTTCTGTCCAGACTAGTGGACCTTTCTAGTGAAATGAAGCAGAGAGGGGCGGAGTCACATACTGGTGCAGGTGCAGACAGTACTAACAAGGATGCTGCTGAATTGGCAAGCTTACATGAACAATATCAGGCCTTACAGTCCAGCTTTACTGCATCCACAAAAGCGCTTGAGGAAGAGATATCACGCCTCAGTGAAAAACTAAGTCTTAAAGAACCCAGTAGACCTAGTCAACCTTCAAACCCAATCCCGTCAGTAATCCAACCCCCTTAAGTGACCATACGCAGAGACTTTAAGATAAATGGCCAAATAGGAGAACGGGGGCAGATAGACAAGTTGTCTTATATAAATCTTACGCATCAGATTGATATGGGGGTGAGAAAAGGCCACAGCGAGTTGGAGATAATAGAGGCTGTAATCCGAGCCATCAGCCCTGGGCTGACTCTCCGTGACTTGTTAGAGATCAAATGGGCCATATGTGAGAGATTTAGAGATTACCTCTACCACGCTCCATCATTCACTGTCTACACAGACAATAATCCCCTCACCTATGTGCTCACGACAGCCAAACTGAATGCGACCACCCACAGGTGGGTAGCAGAGTTAGCCGATTTCCAGTTCTCTATCAAGTACCGGCCTGGACGAGCCAATGGGGACGCAGATGGCCTCTCACGCATGCCGATGGAGCAGTACATGCAGACCTGTTCACAAGAAGTACACCCCGAGGTCATGAACAGTGTGACCCAGGCGCTGTCAGTACAGCTGGAGAGAGCTGAGCCTTGGATGTGTCCGGTAACCATAGCCACAGCACTAGCCGAGTTTGAGAAGGAACATACATCAACTGTGGCAGAGATACCCAGTCAGACGGTGAGAGACGCCCAGAGGGAGGATGCTGTCATTGGTGAGGTGCTGAAGTACATAACCTCCAATCAGTGGCCTCGGGGAAAAACACAGTGTGCGAGCAGGGGTCTTGCGACACTCATGAGAGAGAAGCATCGGCTGTGCCTTGATGATGATGGCATCCTGCGCCGGAAAACAGCTACCCGAACTCAGCTAGTCCTGCCGAAAAAGTTCCATGAGCTGGTGTATAAAGAACTGCACAGAGACCTGGGCCATCTAGGCGTGGAGAGGGTGTTGCACCTGTTGAGGGACCGTTTCTATTGGCCTCACATGCAGAAAGATGTGGAACATTACATCACACAGGTGTGTAGCTGCCTGAAGACCAAGCGCCCCAACAAACCAACCAGAGCCCCTCTCACCAACATCGTGACCACACACCCATTTGAGATGGTCTCCATTGACTTCTTACACTTAGAGAAGTGTAAGGGAGGGTACGAGTATATACTGGTGGTTATGGACCACTTTACCCGTTTTGTTCAAGCCTATGCATGCAGAAACAAAGCTGCCAAGACCGCCGCAGAGAAGGTATTCGGGGACTTTGTGCTGAGATTTGGTTTCCCGGCGACGCTGCACCATGACCAAGGGAAGGAGTTTGACAATAAGCTCTTCGCCAAGCTGCAGGAGTACAGTGGAGTCAGGGGTTCTCACACAACACCGTATCACCCGCAAGGAAATGGTCAGGTCGAGCGTTTCAACAGAACGGTTCTGGCGATGCTGAGAAACCTGCCAGCGGTTGCGAAAACGGATTGGAAAGCGTCACTCCCAAAGGTGATACATGCATACAACTGCACCCGAAATGAAGCGACCGGATTTGCACCTTACTATCTGTTGTTCGGCAGAAATCCAAGACTTCCCATTGACCTGATGTTTGGCCTTAGAGCAAAGGACCAGGCACTATCCCATCAAGAATATGCAGAGAAGTGGAAGGCCCGCATGAATGACGCCTATCGCCTAGCATCAGAGACAGCACGGAAGGAGGGGGCCAGAAACAAAACACTATACGACAAAAAGGCCCACGGGACAGAGCTGTATCCCGGATGCAGGGTTCTCATCCGCAACCTGAACGAGAAAGGAGGACCGGGGAAATTAAGACCATTCTGGGAGGACCAGGTGCATGTAGTAACACAGAGGAAGCACGCCGACAGCCCTGTGTATGAGCTGAAGCCGGAGAATGGAAAAGGACGAACCAGAATCATGCATAGGAACCTTCTTCTGCCATGCGACTTCCTGCCGGTGGAACCAAGAGAAGAGGACTTACCTGTGAAACCTAGACGGGAGAGAAAGAAGACAGACAGACAAATGCAGTGGAACCAGGAACAGGACAGTGACTCAGATGATGAGGATAACTGGAGATGCATCGTGGGACGACCAACAGTCAGAGCCAGTGAGCGGATCCAGAGTCAGCTGAGCCCAGACGCCTTGGAGTTCTATCCGGAGGAAAGAGACGGTCAAGATGAAGAGGATTTTGCGGAGCAGCCTGCAACAATAGAGGACAATGGGACAGTGTCAGAGAATGGCGAGACATCTGGAGCTGAAGAAGAGGATGAGCCCGATGACGACAAGAGCCCGGAAGATGCCTTGCAGCCTCCACCAGAAGATGCCTTGCAGCCTCCTCCAGGGGAAGCTGTGCAGCCTGCCAGAGAAAAAGCATATCCTTTGAGAAATAGAAAACCTACACCAGTGTTTACTTATCACAGACTAGGGCAGCCTAGTGTGTCTGGTAGATAAGCAAATCAGACAAGTTAGTATAAATAAATAAATGAAAAAAAAATTTTTTTTTTAAAAAAAAAAACCAAAAAAAAACTTTCGACATGTTACAATTGTTATAGCTATGTGATTTGAGTTGTCCTGTGATCACCAGACATAGAGTTACTGTAGCATTGATGTTTTAGAACACCCCTGTTTCCACCAGGGATATTACTATTACAAAGTTATTTGCTTTTAGTCAGATACTATAGCTCCCCGGCCTCAAGACGGACGAAGCAGTGGATTCAAGTGCACATTATTTACTGCAAACATATACCATTAATAGGAGATGTGTGTTATATGTTATGACTGATTACAGTACAGTATCCAGATTGACTCCTGCTTAGTAATAACCTATCTTTTCAATGAAAAGTTATGCAATGTGGACTGGTAGATTTGTTATGTCGCGACGCCATTATCTTTTTGAGGGGAGAGTGTGGGGTACTTGGGATTTAGTAGCCCCCCATCTATTTTTTATTTTATATACTTACCTTCATTGACCACTCACTACTAGTAAAGAGGAGAATTGTCTGCTGTGTTGTTGTGATAGCCGGTTCTCGCCACAGGAGGGCACTGCAGGTTAATTGCTTCTAGCCTGTGTGACGTAGTGCTGGCTCCCGCGGTGCACTCTGGGGCATTCGGGTAGAGTCGTCAGATGAGTGTTGCCGTTCGTATAGTTAGCCATGCTCTGAAAACGTGTCCTCTGTAATGTCTATTTGACAGATGGAGTAAAACAACAAAAACACCAGCCCTTGTAAGTGTCATTCTTATCAAGTGTGCTACATATGCCAAAACATTCATGCTTGATGTGGCCAATGAACTGTTTGATGACTTCCCAAATAAAGACAAGATAATCAAACGAATAAAAGACATGCCCCTGTCAGCAAGAACTGTGCACGATCGTAGCATCATGATGGCAAATCAAGTCGAGGAAACACAAATTAAGGACATAAACGCCGGGACATACTTTTCTCTCGCGTTAGATGAGTCAACAGACGTTAGCCATCTATCTCAGTGCAGTATCATTGCCAGGTATGCTGCAGGTGACACACTGCGTGAGGAAAGCTTGGCTGTTTGCCAATGAAAGGGACAACAAGAGGAGAGGATTTATTCATGTCTTTCATGGAGTTTGCTAAAGAAAAAAAACTACCGATGGATAAACTTATTTCTGTCTGTACTGATGGTGCACCCTGTATGTTGGGGAAGAACAAAGGATTTGTAGCGCTTCTCCGTGAACAGGAAAAGAGAGCCATCCTAAGTTTTCATTGCATCCTGCACCAGGAGGCGCTTTGCGCTCAGACGTGTGGCCAGGAGCTTGGCGAGGTGATGTCTCTGGTCATTCGAGTGGTCAACTTTATTGTTGCCCGAGCTTTAAATGATCGCCAGTTTAAAGCTCTGTTAGAAGAAGTTGGGAATCATTATCCCGGTCTGCTTTTACACAGCAACGTGCGTTGGTTGTCAAGGGGGAAGGTGCTCAGCCGTTTTGCAGCTTGCCTGAGTGAAATCCGGACTTTTCTTGAAATGAAAGGCGTCAAGCATCCGGAGCTAGACAACACTGACTGGCTCCTGCAGTTTCACTATCTCGTGGACATAACTGGCCATCTGAACCAGCTCAATGTGAAAATGCAAGGTATTGGAAATACAATCTCATCCCTTCAACAAGCAGTGTTTGCATTTGAAAGCAAGCTGGAAGTCTTTCTCAGGGACATTGAAACAGGTCGTCTTCTGCACTTTGAAAGACTGCAACAATTTAGAGATGCATGCTTAGCAAGTGACTCCACTCAACATCTGGATCTCCAGCAGCTAGCTGGCTTTACGTTCAATCTCCTGCAGTCATTCAAAGCACGTTTTGGAGAATTTCGTGCGCGCACTGGTCTTTTCAAGTTCATCACTCATCCACATGAGTGTGCAGTGGACAAAATCGACCTGACATGCATCCCCGGGGTCTCTATCGGAGACTGAGCTGGAAGTTGCTGACCTGAAGGCATCAGACATGTGGATGAGTAAGTTCAAGTCACTTAATGGAGAGTTGGAAAGTCTTGCGCGACAGCGAGCAGAGCTGGCGAGGGAACACAAGTGGACAGAAATTAAAAATCTTCAACCTGAAGACCAGCTGATTCTTAAAACTTGGAACGAGCTTCCTGTGACATACCACACAATGCAGCGTGTGAGTATTGCCGTATTGACCATGTTTGGCTCTACATATGCATGTGAACAGTCTTTCTCGCATATGAGGAACATTAAGACCAACCTACGCTCACGTTTAACTGATGGAAGCCTCAACGCCTGCATGAAGCTCAACCTCACCACGTATGAACCAGACTACAAGGCCATCAGCAAAACCATGCAGCACCAGAAGTCGCATTAAAAGTAAGACATATTTAATTTATTATACGTTAAAAATACTATATGGCTCTCAATGAAATATATTTAGAAATATTTGGCTTTTATGGCTCTCCCAGTCAAAAAGGTTCCCGACCCCTGCTCTAAAACATGTTCCCCCTGAACTCTGCCTCTTTCCCGCTTTGGACATGTAGAAAGAGGTATGTGTTCATTTTTGTCTGCCCCTGTAATTTATTTTATCCATTCTTAATGTGTCTTATGTCTAATGTGGGTCCCGATTCTTGCGTAGGCTACAGCAGGAGCTGATCTGACGTTTTCTGAAACCTGTCCTGTTTTGTTTATATGCGACAGGTATGTTTTATTTCTTTTTGTAAAAAAATTGTGTTGCTAGCTACGAGCTCTTTCCCGCTTTAGACATGTAGAAAGAGGCTACAGCAGGAGCTGATCTGACGTTTTCTGAAACCTGTCCTGTTTTGTTTATATGTGACAGAATACAGATCCCATGCGGAGAGAAGTTGTCCTGTCTTTCCTACACAACGCAATGAAAAAGTACACCGGTCACATTAAGACGTCATTCATAGGTAAACATACTGCCAGTAGAAATCTTGGTTACTATACTAGAAACAACACAAAAACGCACTGACAACATATTCTATTGTTCCCACATTGTTTTAAAAACCCACAATGCACAGAGGCGAAAACTATCTGTGGCATATCTCCTGCCGCCGGTAGGGGCGCTAATTTTGGAAACGTTCTTGTGGGTTATATTAGAGGACAAACGACCTATGTGATCGTGTGGGTTGGAGGACTTGTTGGGTAGATAATACACAGTATGGTAGATAGTACACAGTATGGTAGATAATACACAGTATGGTAGATAGTACACAGTATGGAAGATAATATACAGTATGGTAGATAGTACACAGTATGGTAGATAATATACAGTATGGTACATAGTACACAGTATGGTGGATAATATACAGTCTGGTAGATAATACACAGTATGGTAGATAGTACACAGTATGGTGGATAATATACAGTATGCTAGATAATACACAATAATGAAAATAATACACAATATGTTAGATAATATACAGTATGGTAGATAATATACAGAATGGTAGATAATACACTATATGGTAGATAATACACAGTATGTTAGATAATATACAGTATGGTAGATAGTACACAGTATGGTGGATAATATACAGTATGATCGATAATACACAGTATGGTGGATGGTACGCAGTATGGTAGATAATATACAGTATGGTAGATAATACAAAATATGGTAAATAATACACAATATGGTAGATAATACACAGTATGTTAGATAATATACAGTATGGTAGATAGTACACAGTATGGTAGATAATACACAGTAAGGTAGATAATACACAGTGTAGTAGATAATACACAATATGGTAAATAATACACAATATGGTAGATAATATACAGTATGTTAGATAATACACAATATGTTAGATAATATACAGTATCGTAGATAATACACACTATGTTAGATAATACAGTATGACAGATAATACACAGTATCGTAGATAATACACAGTAGGGTAAATAATACACAGTATGGTAGATAATGCACAGTATCGTAGATAATACACAGTATGGTAGATGATATACAGTATGGTAGATAATACACTATGTTAGATATAGTATGGTAGATAGTACACAGTATGGTAGATAATACACAGTATGGTAGATAATACACACTCTGGTAGATAATACACAGTATCATAGATAATACCCAGTATGGTAGATGATATACAGTATGGTAGATAATACACTTTGTTAGATAATACAGTATGGCACATAATACACAGTATGGCAAATAATACACAGTATGGTACATAATATACTGTATGGTAGATAATACACAGTATGGCAGATAATACACAGAAGGATAGATAATATACAGTATGGTAGATAATACACAGTATGGCAGATAATACACAGTATGGTAGATAATACACAGTATAGCTGATAATACACAGTATGGTAGATAATACACTGTATTGGTGCTGCAAAGAACCTGCTGGTGCTTTTGTCACTGTAGCCATTTCCATTTGATGGAGTTAAATGGTCTTTTGAAAAATGAAGGAATTATTATTGTCTAGTAAAGTGCATGGTGAGATGAATGAGAGAATACATATGTGCAGCAAAACAGAATTGTAATGGGTTTCATCAGGGCTCAGTGTGTATTTCATGAGCAAGATGCTGCATGTTAACACACAACGCACGTGATTATTGTACCAGGGTGGCACTTGCGATTGATCCTCGATCAACAAAGAATATGAAAAACCTGACGAACGTCTACTGCTCAAGGATTATATCCAGCATTTCTCTTACCAGGCCTTTTGTATAGAAGCTTTGCAAGAATAAAAACAGACCATCTTGTTATTGCATGGAGTTGTCATGCTGGATGTTCCACAGCAACTGCCGTAACACTCCTTTCATTTTAACAGCTAATGGAGACTCTCACAACTCCTACCCTCATCACGTGGCTCCATTTGTCAACTAAATCCACAGATCTGCTCCAAAACATAAAGCCATCACTTGTTTCATCAACTTGTTTCTAATCTATGATTTGGGATCATAATGAATGAAATCCAGGGAAAATCTCTTGCAATTGTTTATTTGAAGAAAAACTTTGAAATATCTTATTTAATATCCACATGTGTCCTTATGTGCCCAAGGGTCAGCTCTTGAATTAAAAGCATATTTTCATTTCAAATTATTTTTACAGACAGACATTTCATCTAACTTAGTTTGAGGACTTCAACATCTGCCTAAGTATGGATCACTATGTTGTGTTTTTGAAGCCCCGAGGTCCAAATCCTCTTGTAGAAATTACTCCTTTTTATGCTACGCTACTGTCAGACAACTGGAACCTGGAACCTGGAACTTTTTATGCTACACTACCATCAGACAACTGGACCCTGGAACCTGGAACTTTTTATGCTACACTACCATCAGACAACTGGAACCTGGAAACTGGAACTTTTTATGCTACACTACCGTTAGACAACTGGAACCTGGAACTTTTTATGCTACACTACCGTCAGACAACTGGACCTTGGCACCAAACAGCCGAGGAGGAGGAAGAGGAGGAGGCCAGGTAGGCCAGCAGTGGTGGGGCTGTGGGGCCGGAGAGGAGGGCTGACATGAAGACTAATGAGAGAGTCAGCCTGCCGGTTGGCTGCCGTTGAGACTCAGTGACGTGTGTGACAGATAGCCCTCTTCTCTTAGCCATGCTGGAGACAGGGAAGCTGCTTGGGTGGTCCCTGGGGAAGGCTTCTAGCATGTCTGCTAATGTGGTGGCGGGAGCTGCGAGGTCCCAGGGCCGCTCACATTCACATTCTGTAACCAGATCACTACACAGCCGGTGTAAAAAGCTAACAGTCTGGACTTGCAAAGGTATCTGTGGTCAAGATTTCTCTCTTTCTCTCTCTGTCTCTCTCTCTCTCTGTCTCTCTCTCTCTCTGTCTCTCTCTCTCGCTCTCTCTCTCTCTCTCTCTCTCTCTCTCTCTCTCTCTCTCTCTCTCTCTCTCTCTCTCTCTCTCTCTCTCTCTCTCTCTCTCTCTCTCTCTCTCTCTCTCTCTCTCTCTCTCTCTCTCTCTCTCTCTTTCTCTCTCTTCCTCTTGTCCTCTCTCTCTTTCTCTACTGCTTTCTCTTTTCCTTATCTCCATCTCTGGTTCCTTCAGAAGCATTTGCTTTTATGGCTGTACTGGAGAAAGACTGGGATGCTTCTGACCATCTGAACCGCTCTTATTTGAAGGCTCTTTGTATAATCACCAGACCTGTTGGGGACATCCAGAAACACAATAGGCCATCTTGATAATGGGAGGATTGATAGTGGTCTTGATGATGGGAGGATTGATAGTGGTTTCGTTATATCTTCACACCAAGACATTAGCAGATAATGGATGCAAGTCATTCAGATGCGGCTGTTGTTCAGTAATAACTACATATAGCTTGGCCTGTCCATCTGTCCGTCTGTGTGACACGTGACGGGATTGGCCAGTACTTTCACAGCACGCTCCATTATGCCCGCGGATCGTGCCACAAGTGTCACAGTGCACTAATTGAAGCTGGGCAGAAGGCTTTTTGCCACGGTACATTCAATATGTTTATATTTCTGATCAAAATAAGCCGTCTGAAGTGAACAAGATGCGTTTGCACTCAACATTCAAACAAGGTCTGTCATATTTTGGCCAAAGGCTTATTATATACTGCATGTATCGTGTAGTTGCAATATTAATATGCTTCTGTATCAAAAGACATCAACCCCTCCTAACCACTGCTGAGCTGGGCAACTGGATTATTTGTCAAAGCCACAGACAGACACCAACGCCTCTTGTCAGGACAGCTTATCAGGGCCTCAGTCTGGAATGGCTATTAATATCAATCATTATAATTATATAATATTGCTATTAATAGTATTACTATTAATAATATGATATTACATAATTATATCAGTCATTTGTTTTGATCATTTTTTTCATCCTAAAACTTGAAAACTTTACTTAAATGGACATCAGACAGAGGTGAGGTGGGACGCCACAGGATACAGTCTACCCGTTGTAAGGCTTAAATCATTGAAAATTACACCTCTTCAGTGAAACAGTGATTATGTTGAAAGCCTCCGTGGTGATGTTATCAATATTTCTGTGTAGTGGTTTTTCCAAGGTCTGTCTTATGAAACTAAAAATTGAAATTCCTCAAAAAGAATTCATGAAATATTGTGTAGCGAGGACTGGACTTTTAAAGCGTGACATTGTGAGAGGTTGCAGTAGACACAGCTCTCTACAGCAAGAATCGATGAAAACAAGTGAGAACATGTGGCTTGTTTTCATCATATGGAGTTGTAATAAAAACTTACATGGAAGCTGATAACAACTACATGTTAATTAAATCATCTTCTTTCCAGCAGTGAGATTTGTTTCATATTGAGGGTATGCCTTCAGTTAGAGGAACTGCATGGCCCTGAGCTGCTCCATACTACCACTACTACTCACTAGCCTAACTAGCCTAAATAGCCCCACTAGCCTCAGCAGCCTCACTAGCCTAACTAGTCCCACTAGCCTCAGCAGCCTCACTAGCGTCAGCAGCCTCACTGGCCTCACTAACCTCAACAGCCTCACTGGCCTCACTAACCTCAACAGCCTCACTAGCCTCAGCATCCTCACTGGCCTCACTAGCCTCACCAGCCTCACTAGCCTCACTAGCCTCAGCATCCTCACTGGCCTCACTAGCCTCACCAGCCTCACCAGCCTCACTAGCCTCAGCAGCCTCACTGGCCTCACCAGCCTCACCAGCCTCACCAGCCTAACTAGCCTCACTAACCTCAGTAGCCCCACTAGCCTCAGCAGCCTCACTAGCCTCAGCAGCCTCACTGGCCTCACTAACCTCAACAGCCTCACTGGCCTCACTAACCTCAACAGCCTCACTAGCCTCAGCATCCTCACTGGCCTCACTAGCCTCACCAGCCTCACCAGCCTCACTAGCCTCACCAGGCTCACTGGCCTCAGCAGCCTCACTAGCCTCAGTAGCACATGTGCTTCACTGAGCCATTTATGGTGGATGCACAATGATGATTCTTAAAATAGAATCAACGGAACTTTTTCCACACATTTTTCCAAGTTGCACATTTAATGGGAGTTGTGTATAGCCACTTCTGTTCCCGTCATCATGCCTCTCATTCTTTTTTAAGCTGATGAAAAGCTACACCCTCACACAATTTAGAGGAAGGTCAACCAAACACACCACTTAATAGACAGAATAAACTCCAAAAAAAAAGAGGACTCGACATTGGAAGTTCCTTGCCCCAGAAAATGTCTATATTGTCCATTCAAGAAGTCTGTTTGGCTGCTCCAGTTCACAATCACTGCCTCAAGCTGACGGTCCAAGAAAGTAAAAATCAACATCTCATGCCCATGGAAAACATTCTTCTCCATTTCATTTCAACATTTCATTAAACATCATTTCACATAGGTCTGAGAGAAGATGAAAAAGCGCTATGTAATCAAAGCACATATCAAACAAGATTCATTTTATTCTAATTTAGTCTGACTCCTAGCCCTCAGAGGCTCCCAGTGCTGCCCACCACTACGAGTCTTTATGGTCTTCCCTTTCCAATAAAACTTCTGTCTTGAAGTGCTGAAGACATATGACGACATAGTGCAGCAGGCATCATGTGCAACCACAGCAGATGAGTTCACCGTACTGGCAGAGGTGGTGGTTCATAAAAATAGGAACCACGTATCTTTTATACTTAGCAAGTCCTCAGCAACATGCCTCGAGCTCACGAAAAGATGTCAGTCAAATAAGATCAAGCAAAAATTTCTCTCAGGCAAATATCATCATCATCATCGTCATCATCATCATCACCACCACCATCACCACGTGGTGCAGAAAATGAATGGCTGCAGGACAGTTATCCAAGAGAAGTAACCAGTGAGGTTATTATCCTTATCACAGCGCCCACTGGCGGTGATGGTAGAAAAAGCAGCTTGCGACTGCAAGGCCCCCAGTTTGAACCAGGTCACCTTCCTCAACAACTACCGCCGTGGAACCATTGAGCAATGCGCTGGTGGAGCCGCTCAGTGGATGACAGTATGCAAAATTGGGATTTATCCTAGAAAGATTCCCGGTGATGTTTAAGTGTGTATATTCTTAGAAGAGACCACTTGTCGTTTTTTAAGAAAGAAAAAGAAAAGAAAAGAAAAATATAGGTTAAAGCCAAGCAGAACTTAACCTCAAATGGAATAAATTCACCAACATGAAGCATCATCCATTATTATTTATTATTATTACAATTGTAATTATTATTATAATTATAACAATAATAATAATAATAATAATTATTATTATTATTATTACATTATAATTATAATTATCATTACAACAACAATAATAATAATTATTATTATTTTTTATCATTATTATCATTGCAATTATAATTATTATTATCATTATAACAACAACAATAATAATAATAATTATTATTATTATTATTACCTTATTTAGAATTGTAGTGTCATAAATAACTATTGCTTTATTCTATTAGGCTAGCACAATACCATTAGCAACCTCTAGTATTTCTCTAGTGGGACATTACATTACCATGTACTGCAGCACCATCAACAATTTGCTCTTAGACAATCGCCTTACCGAGAGACACCATTACAGTATCTCCTGAATGGGACCTTTACACCTAAAATTATACCCCATGGGACCGCTGCAGTTCCCCAAAGATTGAAATTACCCCATGCAAAAATTTCCGCCCCATGAAGAGCTACTGACAAACCATACATCCCTGCAGAGCTGAGGGGTCCCCCATGGAGTTCACATCCCTGCGGAGCTGACGGGTCCCCCATGCAGTTCACATCCCTGCGGAAATGAGGGGTCCCCCATGGAGTTCACATCCCTGCAGAGCCGAGGGGTCCCCCATGGAGTTCACATCCCTGCAGAGCTGAGGGGTCCCTCATGGAGTTCACATCCCTGCATCGCTGAGGGGTCACCCATGGAGTTCACATCCCTGCGGAAATGAGGGGTCCCCCATGGAGTTCACATCCCTGCAGAGCTGAGGGGTCCCCCATGGAGTTCACATCCCTGCGGAGCTGACGGGTTCCCCATGGAGTTCACATCCCTGAATCGCTGAGGGGTCCCCCATGGAGTTCACATCCCTGCAGAGCTGAGGGGTCCCTCATGGATTTCACATCCCTGCAAAGCTGAGGGGTCCCCCATGGAGTTCACACCCCTGCAGAGCTGAGGGGTCCCCCATGGAGTTCACGTGCACCCAGTGAAACTAGCAGTGAAGCACAACATGTGCTTTAAGGTGGCTCAAAGAACCTCCGGAGAATCATTTATTTTAAAGTATAACTAACGAAATCCATAATCCAGTACTAACAATAGTAATAACAATAGTAATAACACGAATTTAAACAAAAACAAGAGCAACGCCACTAGAAATTACCATTAGTTATATAAAAGACGGTGCTTTTGTTTCGTTGTCAAAATTCTTGACCATATCAGCCTCTCCAATACGTTAGACATGTTCGTGAGAGGGTAAAGGAACTTCGGGGTCTCACCCATCTCAAGCTCCTTGGCGAGCTCGGCAGGGCTCATTATGTCTTTGCTCCAAGGTCAACACCATTCACACACCCCCCCTTCCAGTATTGTGCGCGTGTCGTGCTATCTTATTTCCGGCATTCCTGACAACCACGCGCACCTTCACGTGAGTTGGAATTAATGTTCCCTTCTTATTTATTTATTTATTTAATGGTTTATCGGTTTTGTAGGAGCGATATTCCCAGGCATACAAGGAAAAGTGGGGGGGGGGGTTGAGGGTAAATTTGCTATTAATTAACCTTTGTGTTCTGTTTGGGTCAAAATGACCCAGTTTGAAATTGCGACTACTAAGCGTAAACGGTGTTGATATTAGTTAATATCATAATAACTGAGATGAGGGTGGGACGTGTTGGGTACTTTTAGAGAAATATTACGGTTGTGTGTGGCCATAAAACACAAAGGTGGCCAGGGTCAGCATGGCCGGTGAGCAGCACCTCCCCGCCATCTAGTGAACACAACACCAGGACTGGACACGGCTGTGATCCTACTGGACCGGTACTGGACCGGTGCCCGATACTTCGAACGGAAATCACTGCGCACAAATACTTCAACCTGAAGACGTGCTGTGCTGATATAACAGCACGTGTTGGCATGGCGCTGCAGCTCACGTGAGAATCCAGAATGATCGCCCCGTGCGTACTCGAGAAGAGCTTGATACACGGTGCTGGAGAGGGAGCCATATTTACTGCCCACCTCTGGATAATCCATCTGTCCGCAGCATAAAACATTAACTCTGCTAAACGTATCCCTAAGCTCACGATCATGCTAATGGCACCGCCAGACCGCAGTTACACACCACCCACCTGCACTTTGCAGGATAAATCATCCATCACTTCCCTTTTAAAATGGATGGAAAATTTATCGTCCCGTACACTCTGCTTCACAGCCCCGGCACATGAGGAAGAGACTGCCGGCGTGACTCCCGGGCCAGACTCCCAACATCGTATTGATGTTCTCCCCCCCCGTCACCCTCTAAGTGAGTATAAGGTATCCGCGAGCTCCAAGGTTGGCGCCAGCCTCTGTCTTTTATGCACCGCAAACCAGAATTAATTGCAAATCAATCGAACAAAGTACAACTGATCAGTAAACCAATTAGTAATTTTAGCTCTTTGCCCAGGTTTAGCTTTCCTGGAGCTTCCACGATATTACAAGCCCCCCACCCCCCATTCATTTTTATAGGCCGGTTCTCTCCCCGAAGGCTGGTTCCTTGGACCCTGCGCGCAGGGTGACTTTAACGTCTCAGAAGTCAACAACAGAAGAAGCAACAAAACCGCTGCGCAACCCCGACACGACGCTTCATAGCGGCACAATGCCAGGAACGCTGCAGCGGCTGTGCACAGCCGGGGTGCATTATGTACACAGAGCATAAGAAAGACATTGTAGTGTCTGTCACGCTTGCCACTTGCTGCCCAGTAGGTCGCTGAGTGGCTGATTTGAATAAATGTATATTTAAATTAGCCATGGCTGTGAAAGGACGAGGCCGTGCCGTATTGTCACGCGGACAAATTGAATATTACAGTTAACAGACGTGCATGAGCGCGACGTCTGTTCTGCATATGCACCAATCCTTTGCAACGCTGCCTGTGCAGGAGACACTGCTGTTTCCAATGACACAGGGCCGATAATTGATGGAAGATTTGCGCGAGTCTTGCGGGGCTTATCAGGCGCGTGAGTACGCCGCGCAGCACTTGTTTGTGAAGACACGAGACTCTGTCAGAACTATCAAAGTATTTATGCTGTCATATTATAACAGCAAATCCCCCCGCTCCCGCCTTGCTGCCCCCTCCAGCATAATCACCCCTAATTTCAGTGTGCGGTGCCTCGGGACTTGAAGGGCGGCGGATCTGGGGGGGGGGGGAGTTGCGAGCATTTACTCAGCAGAGGGGTGTAATATCAACACACTAAGAGCACGGAAGGAGAATACAAGAGCTATAACACATTCTTCGCCAGTCATTTCCCCCCTGACAGCTGATAGGTAATTTTCATGTCTTTCCATTCAGAGGTGGACCAGAGCTCCGATTAGGCCTACCATGGCTAAGAGGAGGACTGGGGTAATAACTGCTTTCCTATCTTTCCTCCTCAAATCCATGTGATTGTCAGTGACCACTGACAGCCTCGGAGAAGGAGACCGTAGAAATCCCATCTCTTGGAAAAGTGCAGATTTTGCAGATAAGGATGTTCTCTCAAAACAGAGATAACACGACGAGTCCCGGATCAAAATACTACATGTAGAAAGTCCTGGATTTCCAGCTCCACGACTTCCGAAGTTGCCGCTCAAAGGCAAAACCAAAAGCCAACAGGATTCAGGATGCCAGTGTTGTTTTCTAAGATGCTTTCTTTCACTGAGTCTGTATCTTCTTCATGCCTAGCTTAGGTTTGCTCATCCCTGTATTTCACTCGATATTTGGTCATTTTAAACTCAAATTTCCTTGTAATGACAAAAAGACTTGTTGTGCTATTTAATTCTTTTATTACACATTTTACAATACAAAATGTGAAAAAAAAATGATATCAAATCTTAAAAAGAAGTAATTACAATATAAGCTTGTTTGCATGCCTTATTATGTTCTATAATTTGGATGGGCAAACCTTGTATACATTATATCATGTTATGATATGTTAATGATGTTAATTATTAATATATTATAACATATTATTAACATATCCTTACAGTGTATTACAGTACTCGGGACTCTTCTACATAGACATAATCTAGCTAGCCATAGATAGATAGATAGATAGATAGATAGATAGATAGATAGATAGATAGATAGATAGATAGATAGATAGATAGATAGATAGATAGATAGATAGATAGATAGATAGATACCATAATATACGAGATATATAGATAGATGACATAAGATAAGAGATAGATAGATAGATAGATAGATAGATAGATAGATAGATAGATAGATAGATAGATAGATAGATAGATAGATAGATAGATAGATAGATAGATAGATAGATAGATAGATAGATAGATAGATAGATAGATAGATAGATAGATAGATAGATAGATGGATGGATAAATAGATACCTCCTTCTTGGTCCTTGTGGCTATCCTTGCAGGAGGAAGCCTGCACGTGACAGCTTTTTACGTGGAATGGCTGATGTGCCTGCAGCCACCACAAGGTCCTTGGCAGGGGGGTGGCCAGACTCCAATGGCATGGAGAACCAAGACGATAGGAGACCACCCTCTGTTGCAGCCTTCATCCACCTTCACTGGCATTGTCTTCCGCCAGTCTTCCGTCGTTCAGGTCTGTGTTGGACCGCGCTTCGTCTGGAACCTCCATTATCCACCTTGGGTGAGCCTACCGGGAGCCAAGCTCCGGACGGCATAGCTCTTGGGATCATTAGTGCACGTGTACATACATACATCATCATCATCATCGAAGCAAGTTAAATCAGTTCATCTGGACACAACGTTTATTGAAAGAAAGGTTTCACCATTTCATTACTCTTTCATCACTCATCTAAGTGACACCTTCAGTCTAAAGTGACTCCAGGTATCCCCACACTTATAAACAATACAGTTGCATAACAACCGAAACCAACGATTAGATTCATATGCAAATAGGCATGACTATTAACTAGTTTCACTGGCCATGTGTACTATTTACAGAGGATATGGGAATGTTTGCAATCACAGCATTGTAAAATGGCAACAGCGATGTTATCAATTGATGTGATGTGCTGTGATCCTACTGTATTGTTTATAAGGATGGGAATACCTGCAGTCAGTTTAGACTGAAGAGGTCACTTAGATGAGTGATGAAACGTTTCTGTCAATAAAAATTGTGTCCAGATGAACTTATTCAACTTTCTTTGATTTTCTTACCTGGATTATAAAGCACACATTAAGACATCATAATCATTGGCAGTCACTCAGGTTCAACTATGACTGTCCTTGTTCTAGGTCCTTGTGGATCTTCAGGTGGGCATAGAGGCTGACCCTGGAGCCACATATATTTTGGGGTAATGCGGGGAAGGGTATCAACAAGTTGTTGAGGATGTGGTTTGAGCCTTTCTGGTAACTCAGTCCGTTCTGAGTCTGCGCTTGTTCTGAGCAGCACAGTGGAAGTCATGATTGTAGCACCCAGCACCCTCACAAACAGCCAGTCTCCAGGCCTCCCTGTTTTTTTTTGGTTTTTTTTCTTGTTCCCAGGAGTTAAGTTTGATACCAAAACCTTTGATGTGGGCAAATGTTTTGATGTGATGATGTTATCTTTATATCACTTCTTTGGTCCTCATTGGGCATCGTGTCCTGCCATGAACTGAGAGTAAAGGACTTGTTTCGGAAGGCAAGAGTCAGACATGTGGAGGACATGGCCAGTCCATCTCAGCTGATGTCGTGCGATGGTGGCAGTTATAGTAGGCACGTTGTCCTCCTTGAGGACGCTGAAGTTGGTGCACTTATCCTCCTAGCTGATCTTAAGGACCTTCACGAGGCACTGCTGTTGGTATTCCTCGAGTTCCTTCAGGTGCCTGCTATATATGGTCCACGTTTCTGACCCATACAGTGGGGTGGGCAGCACTGACACTTTGTACACCAGAATTTTTGTTCTGGCCTGGAGGTGACAGTTTTCAAAAACCCTTTTACTCAATCTTGAGAGGGCCTGGCTGACACAACTGAGATGATGGGGGATTTCAATGTCCATGTTGGCTTTGGAGGAGAGAAGGCTGCCAAGATATGGGAACTGTTCCACGTTTTTGTGTCTGGTGTTGTCTACAGAGATGGATGGGGACAGAGCAGGCATATATTTGTTGGGTGGGGGTTAGTAGAGGATATGGGTCTTTTTATGTTAATGGCTAGGGCAAGCTTCTTGTATGCCTTCACAAATGTGTCTAGTATGCTCTGTAGTTCCTACTTCTATGAGGGACACTAAGACATTGTCATTGGTGTACTGTAGCTCAATTCCCATCAGTTCTGTATATGATTTCGACTCCCTAAGGCAGATTAGGGCCCGTGAGGTGGAGGATGGTGGCAATGAAGAAAGAGAAAAGGGTTGAGGCAATGACACAGCCTTATCAAACTCCTTAGTGGACCTTAAAGAATTATGTGTCATCTCCATAACTGCTGAGTACTCTACCTGACATATTGTCATGTAGTAGTCATAGTACGCTGATATATTTGCCAGGGCAACCTATTTTTGAAATAACTAGCCAGAGGGCCTGGCAGTTTACAGAATCAAAAGCTTTGGTTAAGTCCACAAAGGCCATGTACAATAGTTGATTCTGTTCCTGGGCTTTTTCTTGGAGATGGCAAGTGGTAAAGTTCATGTCCATGGTTCCTCTGTTAGGACAAAAAACTGCTCTGGGATTCTGGCAGAATTTTCTCTGATATTGGGAGGAGCCTGTTGGCCAAGATCATATACATAGCTTTCTTTTCCTGTGGTGGAAAGCAGGGAAATGCCATGGTAATTTCTGCGCTCAGCTTTGTCCCCTTTCTTAAAGATAGAGACAATGAGTGCATCCCTAAGGGATTTCCTTTATTTCCCATATTTTAAGTAGCAGGTCATGGATATGTCTGAGGGGTGTAGGTCCATCTGCCCTCAGTACTTCTGCTGGGACTCCATCAAGATCAGTAGCCTTGTTGATTTTCATGTTCCTGATGTCATCCTGAACTTCTCTTAGATTAGGTGGTGCTGCTAAGTTGCACAGGGATTTCCTCTTTTTCCAATATTTTAAGTAGCAAGGCATGGATATGTCTGAGGAGTATAAATCCTCCTGCCCTCAGTACTTCTGCTGTTATTCCATTAGGATCAGCAGCCTTGTTGATTTTCATCTTCCTGGTGGCATTCTGGACTTCTCTTAGACTAGGTGGTGCTGCCATGTCCTCCTCTTTTGGTTGTTGAGGGAGCTGTTGGGGACCATCCATCTCAGGGCTAGAGCCCCGGTTTAAAAGGTCCTGGTAGTGCTCTTTCCACTTCTTTGATTAACTTGTTCTCTGTTAGCAGTTTGTGCCCATCTTTGGAGTGAAGTGGGTTAGACGGCGGTGGCTGGGACTGTATATTGTTTAGTAGCATCAAAGAAGCCTCTGGTGTCCAAAGAGTCTGCAAGGTGTTGGCTTTCAAAGGCTTTCTTTGTCCATCACTGGTTCTTCAATTCCCTGGCCTGGCTTTGGACAGCTGACTTTGCTCTTGCATGGGCAGCTTGTTTATTTTTGCAGTTGATGTCATTCTGCCAGATGGTAAAGGCTTGCCTTGATGTTGAGTAATCACTGGATTTCCAGGTAATTTTCATCAAACCAAACTTGGTGGTTCTTCATCTTATGTCCAAGAGTGGTTTTACAGGTGCCAGTGATTGCATTCCTGAGCATATCGCAGGGACTTTCAATACCATCTGGATACTGCTTGGGCATTGATGTACTGAGTATGGCCTGAAACTGTTGATGAGAGGAGGTATCAGTAAATCGTACGAGGTTGAGCTTTGGGCGGCTCTCCTTTTTCTGCACCCCTGTTTTCCGGTGAACATGGATGTACAAGGTGGAGCAGATAAGGTGGTGGTCAGTCCAGCAGTCATCTGCACTGGTCATCACTCTGGTGTTAAGTACCTCGTGTCGGTCTCTTTGACAGATGATAACGTAGTCAATGAGGTGCCAAAGGTTAAAACGAGGGTGCCTCCAGGTTGTTTTAAATTTGTTCTTCTGGCGAAAGACTGTGTTGGTGATGGTTACTCTGGGTTCTGAGCATGTTGTTTACTGCAGAATGCCATTGGAGTTTGTGTTTCTAACTCCTTCCTTGCTAATTAAGCCTCTCCACAAGTTGTAATTTCATCCCACTCTGACATCGAAATGTCCAAGCAGGATTAGCTTATCCGACTTGGGGACTTTGGTAAAAATATTGCCCAGGTTGCCATAGAAAGTCTCCTTTACTTTATCTTGTGAGTCAAGTGTTGGAGCGTAAGCACTAATGACAGTGATGCTGTGGTTATTTCCAAACGCCAGTCATATTATCATCAGGCGTTCACTGATGCCCAGAGGAAGCTCAGCAAGGTGGTAAATGAGGCTGTTTTTGATGGAAAAGCCCACACCTGGGATCCTCGGCTCATCAGCTGTTTTCCCTTGCCAAAAGAAAGTATAACCACCTTTTTGCTCTTTCAGCTGCCCTTGGTTAGCCAGAGAGTGGGGCAATATCAATCTTCTCAGCTTTCGGGCAATGATGGTAGTATGCCGTTCAGGTCCACTGCTGGATTGATTGCCCATGTAAGTTCCAGGCTCCAAAATATGCAAGTTTCTTTTCCTGACTGCGTGGTTGTGATCTTTCTGGATGTGGTGGTCCAGATAGGAGGTATGCGTCAGACTATGTTTAGGGCACTTTTTCTAGCCCCCTCCCCGACTGGGATGAGCAGAGCGGATCATAAATAGGGCTGCTCAGTCATTGGTGCAGCAGCCGAGAAGCCCCTCTGCCTCAGTCCCAGGGTTAGGGACTGAGCATACACCCACCACCTGTGTGCCAGGTTGTGGCTAGGAGCTGCCAGACTTCACTGTCCTACCCCTGTCACCTCTTCCTGATCGCCACAGGGCTTTGACCCAGGATGTTTATGGAATGATCCTTGCGGGAGGATGCCTGCACGTTACAGTTTTACACGTGAAGAGGCTGATGTACCTGCAGCCACCACATAGTCCTTGGCAGGGGGTGGTCAGAGTCCAGTGACATAGAAAACAAGGACGATTGGGGACCACCCTCTGTTGCAGCCTTCATCCGCCTTCACCGATATTGTGACCTGAAGACATTTTCCACCAGTTCCGCCATTGTTGTTGGATCGCGCTTCATCTAGAACCTCCCCTTGAACTAGCCGCTTTGGAGGACCATACCAGGAGCAAAGCTCCAGACGGCATAGCGCATGGGATCATTGGTACATGCAAGCCTCTATCCCACGGCAAGGTGGCGATCCAGGAGAAGACTCAGGACTCTTCTAGGTAGATAGAATCGATAGATAGATAGATAGATAGATAGATAGATAGATAGATAGATAGATAGATAGATAGATAGATAGATAGATAGATAGATAGATAGATAGATAGATAGATAGATAGATAGATAGATAGATAGATAGATAGATAAGTCAAGTCAATTTTATTTGTATAGCTCAACATCACAAATTACAAATTTGCCTCAGTGGGCTTTACAGCACCACAACATCCTGTCCTTAGACCCTCTCATCAGATAAGGAACAACTCCCTAAACAAACCTTTATCAGGGAGAAAAAACAGGAAGAAACCTCAGGGAGAGCCACAGAGGAGAGATCTCTCTCCCAAGATGGACAACGTGCAATGGATGTTGTGTTTACACAATTTACAGAATACAGCATTGAAAGAGGTAACATTATTTATAATGGAATTATAAAATTTATGAAGAATATAATGTGCAGGATGCCAAGCAGTGTCCCATGCCACGTGACCAGCATCACCATGTAAAACAAACAAACAAACAAACAAACAAACAAAAACAAAAAACAAAACAAACCCTATTTGTCTTTGTCTGTTATGGACCCTGAGTCTGCAATAAAGTTTTGAATTGAAAACAAAACAGGATAGCAAAAAATAAATGGATTTATAAGATATATGAAAAGAAATTGTGATGAGGGGAATGCCAAGCAGCGTCCAGGGGGCGACCACTGTCACCATGGAGACCTGGGAGGAGGCCCGACTGCACGTGCACACAAGCGAGACTCACATGACACCATTCACACACAGAAAAAGAGAAAGGAGAAGACATCATTCAGAGAGAGAGAAAAGAGATGTGAGAGTAGACAACAATTTGCAATAGTCATTACTCATAATCAGTTACGTCATCAATTAGCCATAATCTGTGCGCTATAATCTCGTCAGCAGAACAGTGGTTGGTAAATTCATTGAGACAACTAATTGTAAGCAAAGGCAAAAAAGACGAGTTTTAAGTTTGGATTTAAAGGACTCAACAGACTCTGATTGTCTGATGGCAGCAGGCAGGTTATTCCACAAGAACGGGGCCCGATAGGAAAAGGCCCTGCCACAAGCTGAATTTTTTTTTTTTTTTTTTTACTTTGGGTAAACACAGGAGCCCTATGTTTTGAGAGCAGAGAGCTCGGGATGGTGTGTACAGTTTAAGGAGATCAGACAGGTAAGATGGGGCAAGCCCATTTAGGATTTTATAAGTCAGCAGAAGCACCGTGAAGTCTGATCTAACATGGATAAGAAGCCAATGAAGGGAGGCAAGAATTGGTGTAATATGGTCAAATTTCCTAGATTTAGTTAAGATTCTCACAGCAGCATTCTGAACCATCTGAAGACTTTTAGTACTAGCATGTGGCAGACCTGAAAACAGAACATTACAGTAACCAAGTCTAGATGAAACAAATGCATTAGAGTCTCTGCGTCAGTCATGGACAGAAATGACTGAATGTTAGCCATGTTACGTAAGTGAAAAAAGGGCAGTCTTGGTGATTTCTTAAATGTGCTTATCAAAGGAAAGGCTGGGATCAATGGTAACACCAAGATTTTTGGCTGCCACACTTTGTGAAACAACAGAGTTGTCGATTGTTATCGTTACTTGATCAAACTGGTGAATGTGTCTTGCACGGCCATTTTTCACAGTAGCCAAGCAGGCCTCTAAATTAGTAATTTGAATATGATCATCAGCCTTTATAGGCACATACAGCTGAGTATCATCAGCATAGCAATGGAAATTTATTCCATAACTGCGTATAATTTTGCCAAGAGGTGAAATATAAAAAGAGAACAGTAGAGGGCCAAGAACTGAGCCCTGAGGCACACAATATTTACAGTCAGAGAATGTTGATGTAATATTACTATAGCAGACACAATGTGTTCTTCCAGATAAATAAGACTTAAGCCAAGAGAGCTAAACCAGAGACACCAAAATTACAATTTACTCTGTCTAATAGTATACAGTGATCAATGGTGCCAGAGGCTGCACTTGAGGTCCAGTAGTAGAAGCACATAAGTGGAATAAGAGTCCATAGCTAGTAAAAGATCGTTCACCACTCTGGTCAGAGCAGTTTCAGTGCAGTGACAGCGCTTGAAAGCCTATTGAAAAGGTTTATATAGATGGTTTTCTTTTATATGGGTCGAAAGTTGTTGATACACAACTCTCTCTAGTACTTCAGAAAAGAATGGAAGATTCGAGACTAGTAGATAGTTATTAAGAGACCCTGGATCGAGGTGCAGTTTTTTAAGTAGACGTTTAACCACAGCTGTCTTAAAAGTGATAGGAACAATGCCAGTAGTAAGTGACGCATTAACAATGTCTAGTGTTGTAGGTCCCAGAAAAAGCCAGAGGTCTTTAAAAAGTTTTGTTGGTAAGGGGTAAAATAGGCAAGCGGTTGATTTAGAAGCTGACACGAACTTAGTCAAAGTATCAAGAGAGATAGTCTCAAAAGCGGTAATAAGAGGAACTATCGGTGGCTCATTGTATAGATATGAATTTGGTAGGACAGGATCTGCAGGAGTAGCTGGAGTTGAAGAACTAATTTTGTTTTAAGATCTCATCAACCTTACTGCAGAAAAAAATCTAGAAATTCATGGGCCATGAGTGGTGAGCAACTAATAGATGGCTGCTTTTTAGTAAGTTTAGCTACAGTGTCAAAAAGAAATCTGGGGTTATGTTTATTAATATTGATTAGGTGAGAGAGATATGCTGTTTTTCAGCAGATGAAGCACATTTGTATTTCAATAAATACTCATGCCAAGATAGGTAAAAAAACTTCAAATTTTGATTTTTGCCATTTATGTTCCAGTCTCCTGCAGGCCTGCTTAAGAGCATGTGTCTCGTCATTAAACCAGGGTGTAGGCCTCTTTAGTTGCCTAGCTCTGGTAGTGAGAGGTGCAACGGAATCAAGGAAACTAGAGAGGGCCACATTTAAGTCACTAGTGAAATTTTCAACAGAGTTAGTTACCACAGTGAAAGGAGCCAAGACTTCAGGCAGCTGCTGGCAAAATGCAGCTACAGTCGAGGCACCAATGTGGCGAGTGGCAATCACATCTGTGACGACATTAACTGGACAGGCCAATGATGTTTCAAATTTGGTGAGAAAATTATCTGACACAGCAGATGTGGTTGGCAAGACATTCAGATCAGAAACAGCTATCCCTTTAGATAAAACCAAATCAAGGGTGTTACCACTGCAATGAATCAACTCTTGAACAAATTGAGCGAACCCAAAGTACCAGCTAGTGCCAGAAAGGCTTTACTTAGAGGATCAGCAGCTTTATTCAGATGAATATTGAAATCACCAAGAATTAGAATCTCATCAGAGTGAGTAACAAGGCCTGAGACAAATTCTTCAAAAAATAATGAGTAATAGCCAGGAGGCCGATAGAGTATCACAATTTGGAATGAGCCGAGTCTATTCATGATTGAGGGAGACAGACCAAGAACAAGAGCCTCAAAAGACTGGAATTTAGATTCAAGTCCAGAAGTGAGATTGAAAATAGATTTATAGTATATTAAGGCAACACCCCCACCTTGTTTATTTGCCCGAGCTACATGGGCATAAGTATATTCAGGTGGGGAAGCTTCATTTAAGGGAAGGAAAACATTTGGTTTCAGCCATGTTTCACATAACCCAATCATATCAAAACTATGTTCAAGAATCAGATCATTTATTAGTAAGGCTTTGGTAGACAGTGATCTGATATTTATGAAACCAAATGTAAGCGTCTTCTGGAAGTGATCAGTAGCAGGCAGAGCTTTAGAGCTACCAATAGGTGAAAGATTAATTGGAATTAGACACCTTGTTGAGAGTTTTGGCCACCAACGCTTTGGACGATATGTGGTCACATTCTTGATAACATTAGCTGTTTGGTTTTGTAGAGTATTAGGTACTTTGTCGCACACCTCACCACTACCAGTCGTAGGAATAATTACTAGATTATTGTGATTCACACATTTAGGAGAGGAGATCTTGGGAGCAATACAGCAGGGTAGAGAGACAGTCTCAATGTTATATACCATGCAAGCTATCAGTCTGATAATCTACACTATGAGAAATTCCCTGACTAATCATATTAATTAAACTACTTGACTCCACATCCGCACTAGATTTAAACCTAGCAGGCTCTCTAATCACCTGTAACCTGCTGAATGATAAGTGCCTAGTGTCAAACTAAAGGTAAGTAACAATACTGCGAGACAAAAGAGTGAACGCCGCCCCCAGTAGGGAGAATGCCATCCGCTTTCAGCAGATAAGGGCGGCCCCAGAAAGAAGGCCAGTTATCAACAAAGCCGAATCCCTGATCATTACAGTAACGAGCTAGCCAGCGGTTCATTGAGGTGAGCCTACTGTAAATCTCATCATTACCCTTCACAGGTAAGGGACCAGAGACAATTAATCGATGCTGACACATCTTTCTGGCAAACTCAAGCGTTTTGACTAGACTGGCTTTTGTGATCTCTGATTGCTTCATCCTAGCATTATTGGTGCCGACATTGCTGTGTGCCTGGGTTCCCTGACTTTCCCTTAGTGATGCCAGCACCCTAAGATGATCCTTTATGGTGGAGACTCTGATCCCGGGTAAACAGTGAACCAAGACTGGCAAAGCTAATCTAACAATGGAGTCTCCTATCACTAGCGTGCGTTGCTTTACTCTGTCGACATGAGGGCTAGAAGCACGCTGGCCGGTAGGACTATCAACAGGACTGGTGAGTGGCGAAAACCGGTTTGCAGTCAGGAGAGGTGACTGCAGAACAGGCCACACGACCGATGGCTTGCTCTTTCGAGCCTTTCCACGCTGGTAAACAGAGACAAACTCCGCCGCATCTGCCGACGAAGCTGAGCTAGTGCTAACAATAGCAGGTCTGCTGTCAGGCCCGGGGCTAAGGCTATCTGGAGTGCCCGTCACATCTAATGTAATCCTAGCCGAAAGCAGCTGCTCTAACTCACGGACACGTCTCTCTAGTAAAGACAACCTATCTGTAACTACGGAGCAGTCAGCACAAACCATCGTTTTAACGAGGCTGCTTTGACTGCGAATGTAAAACAGCCAACTGCTAAACTAGTGTAACCGGTTATTATCTTGCCCGGTGCGGGATTCGATACGGGCTGTACTGCGCCACAAGGCGACATCACTAACCGCTCGGCTAAAGGGTCAGACCCGTTAGCTAGGGACTAACGTGTCTTATTAGTAGTTTACACTAGGCTAAGCTCAAAGCTAGTAACGAGAAGCTACCTACTAAACACGAGTCGTATGAGAAAGAAAACTAGAGAATCAAGCGATAAGTGAACAAAATAGCTAAATAGCTAAGAAAGAAGAAAATAGCTAAATCAGAACAAAATGAAGAGGTTAGGGCAGAATATAGAGACGAGATAGTAAGAACATAAAAGTAGTCGATCTCACAAAGCTGCCTCTCATGAAGGCGGAAGCTGGAAACAGTTGGCAGTGATGTCCACGGCGACTAAAAGATAGATAGATAGATAGATAGATAGATAGATAGATAGATAGATAGATAGATAGATAGATAGATAGATAGATAGATAGATAGATAGATAGATAGATAGATAGATAGATACTGGGGGAAATGAAATCATTACAGTACACTAAATTGCATTACAGTGTCATTACAGCTTGCATAATCCAAAAACACACAATATCAAAAATACACACAATAAGAATATAAAGCAAAAATATATATATATCTTACACAAAATATAAATAATATTCTCTATAGTTTTTGTTTTTGCTTTATATTCTTGCTATGTTGTGTATTTTTGATAATGTGTAAATGATTTGGCCCACTCCCACAAGTATCTTCCCTTGGGAAAAGCTTACTATCATGCCTTCATATGCATATTTTAGAACAAAAATGTTCAGACAAAGACTGGTCTTACACAGTGGCTCACAGGATGGCGAAGGGGCGTAAAAATTCATTTGAGGCAGGAGTCTCGTTGGGCATTGGTTTAGAGGTAGGGGGAATTAAGAGTTGCTAATCTGTGTTAGAGGCACCCGTGTGCAGTTACCATCTGCTTATTGTTGTGTGTGTTTGGAGCACATTGACTAACGCTCTGACTTACAGGATGGTACTGTTATGAACTGCTGAACTCTTGACTTCTTTTCAAAAGCTCAGTGGATTATCAGGACTGGACTGCCCCAAAGAGAGAACTTGATCTGAATGAGTACCGAGCTTTAAAGGGAACTATAGTTCTGTTAAAAACCCTGCTAATTTCAATACTATTCCCATTTGTGTACTTTCTAATGTGTGCCTAAAAACTGTCACATTCACATTTTCCAAACTGCAGTCTACAAACAAAGTACAGATTTTGCCCGTTGACTCCAATCAAAGTATAAATTGAAAGAACTTTTTGATTTGTCTGAACAGATGTTGGCATTCTGCCTATACTACTATAATCTACAACACAATCACCTGCAGCTAATTCTCATTCTCCATCTTATGCCCCTGAAGTAAAAGCCAAACAAACCCGTAGTAGGAAGCTCAAACTGATAAACTTCAAAACTCTTTGTCCATCCACTTCAGTATCAGGGTGAAAAATCTTCTGGAGAGAAGACCTATACCTTAAATGACCCCTTAATAGCAAAACCTCTTGTCTCTCTAAACAAGTTGGGGGTGATTGAGAATCTGATGTACCTCATCTATCTTGTCCATCTCACATAAATACACAAAATAGGGAGTAACTACAAATAAGAAGTAATCAGAAATATGTTGAAAATATCTTTCAAACTCTTTACATCCTACATTAATCAAATGTCCCATTCTTACATTTTGTAGCTTTCTTGCAATTTTGCCGAACTTGTCCATGAGATACCATACACCTAAATAAGGCTCCTCGCATCCAAACAAAATACTGTTGTCACAGCAAACTGATCGATCTGCATTTTAAACAAATATGTTCTTCTCAGACAACTCACAAAAACAACCCAATTGAAATGGTTTACATTGTGCTACATATTCAAGTTATCACTTATCTAACATTGACCCTCATACATGACCTGGTCCTTGTTTGGTCCTTCATAAAATGCAAAAGGCACCGTGATAGGGAAAATCTGAATTCCTTGTGCGACGTTCACAATCTTTCGAGCACAAAATATTGATGAGCCACATCTAGTGAGGCAGATATCCCATTGATTAATTCATTCAGCAAAGGGAAATAAAGAGAAGGACATTTAGCAGAGAAAATGACTGGCCAGAACTAATACTATGATGTACCATCTTGAGGCTCTAAGATCTTTTTAATGTATTCTCCTCTATGTGGCCGCAGCCTGAAAGAGGAGAGAGAGAGAGAGAGAGAGAGAGAGAGAGAGAGAGAGAGAGAGAGAGAGAGAGAGAGAGAGAGAGAGAGAGAGAGAGAGAGAGAGAGAGAGAGAGAGAGAGAGAGAGAGAGAGAGAGAGAGGAGCTGAATGGATTCCATTAATTTAATTGAAGCAGGCCCTGACAAGAGATAAAACATCCTGGGCCCACATCTCTTCAGGGTTGGTGCTGGGCTTTATAGTAAACAACCTGTGATCCGTAAACAAAGCCCAGAGAGCACAGACACGCTCTATAGAGAATTCAAGGCCATGGAATATGTCAGAGATGGGCTTGAATGGATACTGAAGAGCCACCCCCTATTCCCCTTTCTCTGCTGCTTGAGCATTCAAGCTGTATTCTGACCATTGTGCCTCTGCTTGCAGAGATGTTGATGCTGGTAGCTAGCTATTTCCGCATTAGTACCTGCAGTGTATCAAGTAGAAAAAGAGACATCCACTCAAGTAGGGGTATTGAAATAAGCATGCGGTCTTTGAAGTCCGAAAATAACAAGAACAGGTAGGGCTCCCTGAGACACCACATACTTACTCAATAATACACAAGCTAATATATGTGCAATACTTTGAACTTTTACTTTTTGTTAACTATGTCTATTAGCTCCTTAATTTAAAAGATGATCAACTGCACATGCAATATCAGGATCAGAATCAGAATCAGAACACTTTATTCATCCCCGATGGGAAATTGGGTTCTATTACAGACACTCACGCTCTAATAAGAAAATATAAATATTTGACAATCTGCAAATAAAAACTAGTCAGATATGTGTCCAGCCGGTTGAAAAGCTCTTTAAATAGGGTCACTCAAATAGTGAGTGCTTGTGACACATGTTGCTCACCACTCTAAAGCAAGCTGGTATTTGGATATACCACATTCTTACCTGATTTGTTCCTCGGCAGACACTATCTATTTACTGAGGTTGAATAGCAACACAAATCCCTCCAGAACCCATTAAAAGAGGAATCACTCTGTCTCCAGAACAGTAGGAGTACATGGCTCGTACATATACCAGGCCCTGCATAGCGAGATGAAGTTACTCATGAGAAGAATGCCAAGGCTGCAGCTTTTGTCCACTACATTTTTACATGTCTGGGATATATGCTGGCATATCTGGCAGAATTTTGGATTGAATGTTGATTTTGTTTTTAACCTTAAATACCCAAACTTGTTAATGGCCTCTTTAATCTTAGATTTTTACAAATACCATTTATATTTTAGCTTCCCATCTCTTTAAGCAATTGCTTTCAACTGCTTCATGATTGGGTCGACTGAATTTTTACGTTTAACAAGATCAAGCCATGTATGAGTATGGCCTAAGCAGGCAGTCTAAGGAGCCATTCTCTGCTCAATTTTTATTACCGCCTGCTAAAAGGCCACCTCAGATTAGGTTTCACGGTAACTGCTGCTCTAGGGAGAATGTTGTTTTCTGAACGGCTACTTGTGGCCATTGTAACAGGAAAGAAAGGGCTGGAGAAACTTGAGACAGTCTTTGTATAAAAGAGTGATCCTTTCACAGATCAGAGTTGAATAACCATTAGCAAGATGGTTTTGATTGCGTCTCGGTACTTTAAATTAGATTTATTTGGGGACTAAGTGCCTCTGCTGAATAGATGCCATGCGAGGGGGTAACTATTTAAAGTTTTTTTGTGATCGTTTAAGATAAACTGAAGAATCTGAGGAGCGGTTAAGAAACAATGGAAACTTGATGACTTCTTGTTTTGATTTCCCTTTGAACGGGATAGTATTGTCTTTAACACACTAATTCAGAGGCCTCAAGGAATTGAAGATTGTACAATCTGCATAATTATTGCTCTTCTGGTGTCCACCTCCGTTCACATGTAGTATCAAGTAAAAATGCTAAGCACAGTGCTGATGACTTAACTGATGAGTTAATGTACACATTATGTAGAATGTAATCAGGAATCAGGGACACGTTATTGTCATTTCTTACATGCACTTGCATACGCAACGAAACAAAATTTCGTTTCCCCCAGCCCACAGCAGTGCAACACAAAAAAACACACATCCAGAATTTCCCAAAAACGACACCACCAAAACATACAAAAACAGAGAGAACAAAGAAAACAACAAAACACACACACACACACACACACACACACACACACACACACACACACACACACACACACACACACACACACACACACACACACACACACACACACACAGAGTTAACAACAGTCCACTAAGTGCAACGCAGTCAAAAGAAGAAGAAAAGTCCTCTGTCCAGAGAAGGAACACCAGCCAGGATGACTGCTGGTCCGCATGGACTAGCATTTAGCTTAGCTTAGTCTTTAGGAATACTGTACTTTATCTTAATGAGAAGGCCTTTTCACACCGGAGGTGTTTTTTCCCCCCCGTGAATTCACACATCAATATATATACATTTTGAATTGTTGCTTTTGTTATGAATACTTTCACATAGAACGCGAACATTACTCAAAAAACCAAACAAAAAAAACCCCGTAGAAATTGCAGGAAAGTAGAGATGGACAATTTCTCTCATTGTTATTTTATGCACAAACGAACAGCTCGAGCAACATGGCGCTGCTCCAACCGATCGTCGTCGTAGCTCAGCCTGTCAACACGTTGGCCCTTGAATAACTGGTCGGACCCTTTAGACGACTGGTTAACGTTGTCGCTTGCGGAGTGGGAGACACGGGTTCGTGTCCCTGCTGTGGCGATGGTCTCCCGGGCTGCCCCCCGAATTCACCACTATATATCAACACGATACAGGAAAAGAGATTTTAATG